>NC_081835.1:7500-12500 GCF_030867095.1 Alligator mississippiensis
TAACCCTAACCCTAACCCTAACCCTAACCCTAACCCTAACCCTAACCCTAACCCTAACCCTAACCCTAACCCTAACCCTAACCCTAACCCTAACCCTAACCCTAACCCTAACCCTAACCCTAACCCTAACCCTAACCCTAACCCTAACCCTAACCCTAACCCTAACCCTAACCCTAACCCTAACCCTAACCCTAACCCTAACCCTAACCCTAACCCTAACCCTAACCCTAACCCTAACCCTAACCCTAACCCTAACCCTAACCCTAACCCTAACCCTAACCCTAACCCTAACCCTAACCCTAACCCTAACCCTAACCCTAACCCTAACCCTAACCCTAACCCTAACCCTAACCCTAACCCTAACCCTAACCCTAACCCTAACCCTAACCCTAACCCTAACCCTAACCCTAACCCTAACCCTAACCCTAACCCTAACCCTAACCCTAACCCTAACCCTAACTAACCCTAACCCTAACCCTAACCCTAACCCTAACCCTAACCCTAACCCTAACCCTAACCCTAACCCTAACCCTAACCCTAACCCTAACCCTAACCCTAACCCTAACCCTAACCCTAACCCTAACCCTAACCCTAACCCTAACCCTAACCCTAACCCTAACCCTAACCCTAACCCTAACCCTAACCCTAACCCTAACCCTAACCCTAACCCTAACCCTAACCCTAACCCTAACCCTAACCCTAACCCTAACCCTAACCCTAACCCTAACCCTAACCCTAACCCTAACCCTAACCCTAACCCTAACCCTAACCCTAACCCTAACCCTAACCCTAACCCTAACCCTAACCCTAACCCTAACCCTAACCCTAACCCTAACCCTAACCCTAACCCTAACCCTAACCCTAACCCTAACCCTAACCCTAACCCTAACCCTAACCCTAACCCTAACCCTAACCCTAACCCTAACCCTAACCCTAACCCTAACCCTAACCCTAACCCTAACCCTAACCCTAACCCTAACCCTAACCCTAACCCTAACCCTAACCCTAACCCTAACCCTAACCCTAACCCTAACCCTAACCCTAACCCTAACCCTAACCCTAACCCTAACCCTAACCCTAACCCTAACCCTAACCCTAACCCTAACCCTAACCCTAACCCTAACCCTAACCCTAACCCTAACCCTAACCCTAACCCTAACCCTAACCCTAACCCTAACCCTAACCCTAACCCTAACCCTAACCCTAACCCTAACCCTAACCCTAACCCTAACCCTAACCCTAACCCTAACCCTAACCCTAACCCTAACCCTAACCCTAACCCTAACCCTAACCCTAACCCTAACCCTAACCCTAACCCTAACCCTAACCCTAACCCTAACCCTAACCCTAACCCTAACCCTAACCCTAACCCTAACCCTAACCCTAACCCTAACCCTAACCCTAACCCTAACCCTAACCCTAACCCTAACCCTAACCCTAACCCTAACCCTAACCCTAACCCTAACCCTAACCCTAACCCTAACCCTAACCCTAACCCTAACCCTAACCCTAACCCTAACCCTAACCCTAACCCTAACCCTAACCCTAACCCTAACCCTAACCCTAACCCTAACCCTAACCCTAACCCTAACCCTAACCCTAACCCTAACCCTAACCCTAACCCTAACCCTAACCCTAACCCTAACCCTAACCCTAACCCTAACCCTAACCCTAACCCTAACCCTAACCCTAACCCTAACCCTAACCCTAACCCTAACCCTAACCCTAACCCTAACCCTAACCCTAACCCTAACCCTAACCCTAACCCTAACCCTAACCCTAACCCTAACCCTAACCCTAACCCTAACCCTAACCCTAACCCTAACCCTAACCCTAACCCTAACCCTAACCCTAACCCTAACCCTAACCCTAACCCTAACCCTAACCCTAACCCTAACCCTAACCCTAACCCTAACCCTAACCCTAACCCTAACCCTAACCCTAACCCTAACCCTAACCCTAACCCTAACCCTAACCCTAACCCTAACCCTAACCCTAACCCTAACCCTAACCCTAACCCTAACCCTAACCCTAACCCTAACCCTAACCCTAACCCTAACCCTAACCCTAACCCTAACCCTAACCCTAACCCTAACCCTAACCCTAACCCTAACCCTAACCCTAACCCTAACCCTAACCCTAACCCTAACCCTAACCCTAACCCTAACCCTAACCCTAACCCTAACCCTAACCCTAACCCTAACCCTAACCCTAACCCTAACCCTAACCCTAACCCTAACCCTAACCCTAACCCTAACCCTAACCCTAACCCTAACCCTAACCCTAACCCTAACCCTAACCCTAACCCTAACCCTAACCCTAACCCTAACCCTAACCCTAACCCTAACCCTAACCCTAACCCTAACCCTAACCCTAACCCTAACCCTAACCCTAACCCTAACCCTAACCCTAACCCTAACCCTAACCCTAACCCTAACCCTAACCCTAACCCTAACCCTAACCCTAACCCTAACCCTAACCCTAACCCTAACCCTAACCCTAACCCTAACCCTAACCCTAACCCTAACCCTAACCCTAACCCTAACCCTAACCCTAACCCTAACCCTAACCCTAACCCTAACCCTAACCCTAACCCTAACCCTAACCCTAACCCTAACCCTAACCCTAACCCTAACCCTAACCCTAACCCTAACCCTAACCCTAACCCTAACCCTAACCCTAACCCTAACCCTAACCCTAACCCTAACCCTAACCCTAACCCTAACCCTAACCCTAACCCTAACCCTAACCCTAACCCTAACCCTAACCCTAACCCTAACCCTAACCCTAACCCTAACCCTAACCCTAACCCTAACCCTAACCCTAACCCTAACCCTAACCCTAACCCTAACCCTAACCCTAACCCTAACCCTAACCCTAACCCTAACCCTAACCCTAACCCTAACCCTAACCCTAACCCTAACCCTAACCCTAACCCTAACCCTAACCCTAACCCTAACCCTAACCCTAACCCTAACCCTAACCCTAACCCTAACCCTAACCCTAACCCTAACCCTAACCCTAACCCTAACCCTAACCCTAACCCTAACCCTAACCCTAACCCTAACCCTAACCCTAACCCTAACCCTAACCCTAACCCTAACCCTAACCCTAACCCTAACCCTAACCCTAACCCTAACCCTAACCCTAACCCTAACCCTAACCCTAACCCTAACCCTAACCCTAACCCTAACCCTAACCCTAACCCTAACCCTAACCCTAACCCTAACCCTAACCCTAACCCTAACCCTAACCCTAACCCTAACCCTAACCCTAACCCTAACCCTAACCCTAACCCTAACCCTAACCCTAACCCTAACCCTAACCCTAACCCTAACCCTAACCCTAACCCTAACCCTAACCCTAACCCTAACCCTAACCCTAACCCTAACCCTAACCCTAACCCTAACCCTAACCCTAACCCTAACCCTAACCCTAACCCTAACCCTAACCCTAACCCTAACCCTAACCCTAACCCTAACCCTAACCCTAACCCTAACCCTAACCCTAACCCTAACCCTAACCCTAACCCTAACCCTAACCCTAACCCTAACCCTAACCCTAACCCTAACCCTAACCCTAACCCTAACCCTAACCCTAACCCTAACCCTAACCCTAACCCTAACCCTAACCCTAACCCTAACCCTAACCCTAACCCTAACCCTAACCCTAACCCTAACCCTAACCCTAACCCTAACCCTAACCCTAACCCTAACCCTAACCCTAACCCTAACCCTAACCCTAACCCTAACCCTAACCCTAACCCTAACCCTAACCCTAACCCTAACCCTAACCCTAACCCTAACCCTAACCCTAACCCTAACCCTAACCCTAACCCTAACCCTAACCCTAACCCTAACCCTAACCCTAACCCTAACCCTAACCCTAACCCTAACCCTAACCCTAACCCTAACCCTAACCCTAACCCTAACCCTAACCCTAACCCTAACCCTAACCCTAACCCTAACCCTAACCCTAACCCTAACCCTAACCCTAACCCTAACCCTAACCCTAACCCTAACCCTAACCCTAACCCTAACCCTAACCCTAACCCTAACCCTAACCCTAACCCTAACCCTAACCCTAACCCTAACCCTAACCCTAACCCTAACCCTAACCCTAACCCTAACCCTAACCCTAACCCTAACCCTAACCCTAACCCTAACCCTAACCCTAACCCTAACCCTAACCCTAACCCTAACCCTAACCCTAACCCTAACCCTAACCCTAACCCTAACCCTAACCCTAACCCTAACCCTAACCCTAACCCTAACCCTAACCCTAACCCTAACCCTAACCCTAACCCTAACCCTAACCCTAACCCTAACCCTAACCCTAACCCTAACCCTAACCCTAACCCTAACCCTAACCCTAACCCTAACCCTAACCCTAACCCTAACCCTAACCCTAACCCTAACCCTAACCCTAACCCTAACCCTAACCCTAACCCTAACCCTAACCCTAACCCTAACCCTAACCCTAACCCTAACCCTAACCCTAACCCTAACCCTAACCCTAACCCTAACCCTAACCCTAACCCTAACCCTAACCCTAACCCTAACCCTAACCCTAACCCTAACCCTAACCCTAACCCTAACCCTAACCCTAACCCTAACCCTAACCCTAACCCTAACCCTAACCCTAACCCTAACCCTAACCCTAACCCTAACCCTAACCCTAACCCTAACCCTAACCCTAACCCTAACCCTAACCCTAACCCTAACCCTAACCCTAACCCTAACCCTAACCCTAACCCTAACCCTAACCCTAACCCTAACCCTAACCCTAACCCTAACCCTAACCCTAACCCTAACCCTAACCCTAACCCTAACCCTAACCCTAACCCTAACCCTAACCCTAACCCTAACCCTAACCCTAACCCTAACCCTAACCCTAACCCTAACCCTAACCCTAACCCTAACCCTAACCCTAACCCTAACCCTAACCCTAACCCTAACCCTAACCCTAACCCTAACCCTAACCCTAACCCTAACCCTAAC
>NC_081835.1:15000-135000 GCF_030867095.1 Alligator mississippiensis
ACTTCCAGGGCGGTCACTACCTCCGTAGGGATTGCGGCCCTAACAGCCCGCAGAAGCCGCCCCACGGTGCAGACGGAGCGCATCACCAGCCGGGCAGCCACAGCCTCGGGTGACAGCCAGTCTGACCGAGCAGGGTCCAACAGGTGCTCCAGGTGGGTGGAGCGCGCCTCAATGAGAGCTGCCACGAGGCTAGCAGAGGCCAGGCTCGGCACGACACGATCCACGGCCGGGTTGTGGACCAGGGGCTCTCAAAGCAGTTGTGGGAACCACAGGTGCCTAGCCTGGGAACAGAGATGGAAGGCCGCCCGCCAGGCCCGCACCATGCTGCGGTAGAATGGGAGAAGAACCGCCCCGTTCAGAAAGGTGAGGTCCAGTTGAAACAGCTCCCGCTCAAAGCCGAGGCCCCCCACTCGCCGCAGGAATCGGCACGCCAGCTGTAGCCACGGGAGGTGGCCTTCGGTGTACATGAGCCACTAAAGGGCCTGCAGCCGATAGCTGGCCACCCTGCTGGCCAGATCGATCAGGCCGTGGCCCCCCTCGCCGGTGGGCAGGTACAGGGCAGCTCATGGGAGCCAGTGGCGTCCATCCCACAGGAAATCCACCAGGAGTCCCTCCAGTCTATCCAGTAGCTCCAGCGCAGGGTCCAGCACCGCACAACGGTACCACAGGGTCGCCGCCGCCAGGTTGTTGATAACAAGGACACGCTCCCGGTAGGAAAGGCTGGGCAGGCGCCAGAGCCACCGCTGCAGGCGGGCCTCCACTCCCTCAAGGCCGTCCCAGCTGCGCACCATGAAGGGCATCAGCCCCAGGAACACGCCCAAGACCTTGATGCCCTCGCAGCACCAGACAAGGCCACCAGGCAAGTCTGGGAGAGGCGTGCCACTCCATGCGCCAAGCAGCAAAGTATCGCTTTTGCCCCACTTGATGCGGGAGGAGCAGACACGCTCATAGTCCCGCTGGCAATCTGCCAGAGCCTGCACGTCTTCCTGGGTGTTCAGGAAGACGGTGACGTCCTCTGCATAGGCCGACAGCCGGAGACGAGGGCCAGCGGACGGGCCCGTGGCCGATGGCAGGGCCATATCACTCAGGCGGCGGCGCAGCACATCTAGCACCAGCTCGATGGCCACAGCATACACCATGCCCAACAGTGGACACCCCTGGCAACTGCCCCTGCACGCGGGGAACGGAGCGCAAAGCACCCCATTCACCTTGAGCAGGCTGGAAATGTCTCAGTGCAAAACCCAGAGGGCCCCGCTGAAGAGGGGCCCAAAACCAAAGGCCTCCAGTGTCCGAAAAACATAAACACTGCCCACACGGTCAAAGGCCCTCTCCTGCTTTAGACAGAGGAGGCCAACGTCAAGGCCAAAGAACTCGCTAGCCATGAGTAGATCCCACAGCAGGAACAGGTTCTCTTCAATGATCCTGCCCAGCACACAGTAGCTCTGCTCGGGCTCGGTGAGAGAGGCCATGACCGCACGGAGACAGGTGGCCAGCACTTTGGCCACAATCTTATAGTCCACACGCAGCACGGATACCGACCACCAGTTCTTCATGTAGACCAGGTCTCCCTTCTTAGGCACCAAGCTCAGCACCGCACGGCAGCAAGTGATCGGCAAGACCTTCTCAGCGAGGGTCTCCTAGAAAACGCGCAGGAGGCTAGGACCGAGAAGAGGCCAGAAGGTCTTGTAAAACTCGGCAGGCAGCACATCAAGGCCCAGTGCTTTGCCGGAGGCGAGGCTGGCCGTGGCAGCCAGCAGCTCTTCCAGGGACAATTCCCGCTCAAGCTCACCAGCCTCCAGGGCATCAAGACACAGTAGGCCCTCGTGCACTTCCCGCGTGGCCTCGGGACACGACGGCTCGGCCGTGAACAGGTCGCAACAAAACACGACAGCACGTTCGCCTGTTTCGCCCAGCTCTGTAATGACCCGGCCCTCAGGAGTCTTGAGATGATCCAAGACTTTGCTTGCTGCTCTCCACCGCTCCAGATCGAAAAAGAAGTGACTCGGGGCATCAGTTCCCACCAGCTCCTGGCAGTTGGCACAGACCCTTGCGTCACGGGCCGCGCTCTCCGCCAAGTCGTGCAGGCATTTCCTGCGGAGCCGGAGGCTCTCGCTCAGTGCTGCGTCGCTGCCAGCGGCCAGCAGAGCAGCCTCCAGCTCCGCCACGTCCTCCTCCAACTCCCGGATACGGCGGCACGTCTTGTTTGCAGACAGCTGGGTGTATTGCTGGCAGAAGGCTCGGTTCTGTACCTTGCCCACGTCCCACCACAGCTTCCAGCAGAAGTGGCTCGGTCTCGCAGCCTCCCACCTCCGCCAAAAGTGGGCAAAGCAGTCCCGGAAATAAGAGTCCTGAAGCAGGCTGACTTTCAAACACCAATACGGTGCCCGTGCACAGGCTCTCCCCGGCAGGCTCAGTTCACTGAAGGCCAGGCCATGATCTCATAGACCAGAGAGAGCGATGCGGCTGCTACGCAGAAGTGGTAAGTGCTGCCTGGTGATATAAAGTCGATAAAGGCGAGCTATGGTGAGACCACCAGTACCCATCTTGGCCTAGATGTACTGGCACTCATCAGCATGCAAGGCTCGCCAGACATCCATGAGGTCTGCCCCCTCCAGGACAGCTTGCAGCTTGCGAGCACAGGGCAGGTGGTGCTCAGGCCCTCTGAGGTCAAGGCACAGAGCAGGGGTGCAGTTGAAATCCCCACCGAGGAGGAGCAGGTCATCATCCTCGCTAGTATCGCGCAGGACGGCAGCCAAGGTCTCGCAGAAAGCAACTCTCTGCTAGCCATCGGAGCCCATGTAGATGTTGACGAGCAGCAGGCGGTGTTGTGCGAGGGTGACGCGGATGGTCAGCAGGCGGCCGGGCACAACCTCCTGCGGCATCGCTGTGTCAAGCAGCATCTGCGGTGATAAGAGTGTCGCGACCCCAGTGCTCAAGTTGGTGCTATGGCTCAGGAACACCTCTCCTCGCCAGGGAGCCCACCAGGCCGCCTGGTTGAAGCTGTCGAAGTGCATTGCTTCTAGGAAGGCGACAGCCAGCCTCTTCTGTCGCAGGAGCTCCAGGACGACCTCGCCCTTCACCGAGTCTCGACAGCCATTGATGTTGATGGTGCAAATGGTTGTGGCTACCGTGGGTGTGGGTGTGGGAGAGGAAGAGCAAAGCAAAGTGCGGGTGGAAGAGCGAAAACCCAAGAGCAGAGCAAGGCAATACAGACAGCTCAGGGAAGGACTACCGTGCCCTACTCTAGTCAAGCAACATGCCCACGCCCCACTCCACTCTCACCCTCTAGCCAAGCTTGTCCAAACGGTAGGCCATCTGTCGTCTGCCGCGATCCTACTGCATGAGCTTGACTGTTGCCCTGCCAACCTTGACAAACACTTTGGGGTCCACACACCACTGGGTGATGCGCCCCGCTACGTTCTTCTCCCCCATAGTTAGCTTCAGCAAGATCAGGAGTCCCCCATACTCAAGAGGGACCCAGAGGGGCTCCGCCAGCTTGGGGTGGATGTTGCCTACAGAAGAGCGGCGTGCTTGCACCCCAGTGTGTGTTTCCCTACAACTACAGTGTCAACACCCTCAACGTCCACACACATCACCCGCCTCTCGTCATCCAAGGCAAGGACCAGCTCCGTCAGCACATTCCCTGTCTCCTGGGGGGGGGAGCGGCCATCCCGCTCACGACGTCTCTTGCGAAACTCAGAGAGCTAGATCTCCATCTCGCTAACTTCCCCATCTGATCTGCTAGGCTAGGACGTGACCAAAGGGGCAGCAGGCTTTCCTGCCACCCCCGGGGCCAGGCCACGGGAAGAGACACATTCACCACTATCCCTATTCTATTATATTCTAAAAAAAAGAAAACAAAAGAAAGAAAAGAAAAAGAAATGAAAGATAAAGAAAAGAAAAAGAAAAGAAATAAAAAAAGAAAGAAAAGAAAAAAGAAAAAAAGAAAAAAAAGAAAGAAAAAGAAAGAAATAAAAGAAAAAGAAAAAAATAAAAGAGAAAAGAAAAAGAAAAGAAAAGAAAAGAAAGAAAAGAGAAAACAAAGAAAAAAAGAAAAAGAAATAAAACAAAAGAAAAAAAGAAAAAAAAAGAAAGAAAGAAAAGAAAAAAGTAAAGAAAGGAAAGAAAAAAGGAAAGAAAAGAAAAACAAAGAAAATAAAAAAGATAACTAAGAAACAAAAGAAAAAAGAAAGAAAACAGAAAATAACAGATTAGAAAGAAAAGAAAACAAAAGAAAAGAAAAGAAAGAAAAAGAAATAAAGGCAAGAAAAGAAAAACAAAAGAAAAAAAGAAAAAGAAAAAGAAACAGAAAAGAAAAAAGAAAAAGAAAAAAGGAAAGAAAAAAGAAAAGTAAAGAAAAAAAAGAAAAGTAAAGAAAAAGAAAAAAGAACAGAAAATAAAGAAAAGGAAGTAAAAAGAAATGAGTAAAAAAGGAAAAAAAAGAGGAAAAAGAAAAGAAAAGAGAAAAAATAAAAGAAAAAGGAAAAAAGAAAAAAGAAAAGAAAAAAGAAAAAAGAAAATAGAAAAGAAAAGAAAAGAAAAAAGAAAAAAGAAAACAAAAGAAAAGGTAAAGTAAAAGAAGAGAAAGAAAAAGAAAACAAAAAAAATAAAACAAAAAAAGAAAAGAAAAAAAGAAAAGAAAAAAACCAAAACAAAGCAGAAAAAAATAAAATAAAAATAAAAGAAAACAAACAAAAGAGAAAAAAAGAAAAGAGAAACAAAAGAAAAGAAAAAAGAAAAGAGAATACAAACAAAAGAAAAGAAAAAGAAATAAGAAAAGAAAAGAAAAGAAGAAATGCAGGGAGCTTGGAGAGAGAAACAGAAGAGGATGCAGGGACCTTGAGGAGGCCAGAGGCACATTAAGGCACCACACTGCTTGAGGGGACATCCAAGAGGCTCAGGGAGCCAAGGGGGGAACTGCACAGGGGGCTTGACAGGACATGGGAGGAGATGCCAGCACCTTCAGGGGAGAAGAGGGGGATGCAAGAACCTTCAGGGGGGAACAGGGCAGATGCAGGGACCTTTAACCGGTGACAGGGAACATGCAGGAGCCTTCAAGGACAAGGACGGGCGATACAGAGGGCTTCAGGACCAAAGACAATAAAAAGAAAAGAAAAAAAAGAAAAGAAAAACAAAAGAAAGAAAAAGCAAAAAAAGAGAAAGAAAAAATAAAAAGAAAAGAAAGAAAAGTACAAGAAAGAAAAGAAAAAGAAAACAAAAAAAGGAAAGGAAAGAAAGAAAAGAAAAGAAAAAAGAAAAAGAAAACAAAGAAAAGAAAAGAAAGAAAACAGAAAAGTAAAGAAAGAAAGAAAAAAAAGAAAAAAAGAAAAAAGAAAACAAAAGAAAGAAAAGGAAAAAAGATAAGAAAGTAAAGAAAAAAGAAAGAAAAAGAAAAGGAAAGAAAAAACAAAAAACAAAAAAGAAAGAAATAGAAAAAAACAAAAGTAAAAAAAGAAAAAGAAAAAAGAAAAGAAACAAAAAAGATAAAAAAAAAAAAGAAATGCAGGGAGCTTGTAGAGAGAAACAGAAGAGGATGCAGGGACCTTGAGGGGGCCAGAGGCACGTTAAGGCACCACACTGCTTCAGGGGACATGCAGCAGGCTGAGGGAGCCAAGAACTGCACACTGGGCTTCACAGGACATGAGAGGAGATGCCGGCACTTTCAGGGGGAAAGAGGGGGGATGCAGGGACCTTCAGGGGGGAATAGGGCAGGTGCACAGACCTTCAAGGGGTCACAGGGAACATACAGGAGCCTTCAAGGGCAAGGACGGGGGATGCAGGGGGGCTTCAGCACCAAAGACAATGAAAAGAAAAGAAAAGAAAAGAAAAGAAAAGAAAAATAAATAAAAAAAAGAAAAAGAAAGAAAAGAGAAAAAATAAAGGAAAGAAAAGAAAAAGAAAACAAAGAAAAAAAAAGATAAAAGAAAAGAAAGAAAAGAAAAAAGAAAAGAAAAAGAAATGCAGGGACCTTGGAGAGAGAAACAGAAGAGCATGCAGGGACCTTGAGGAGGCCAGAGGCACATTAAGGCACCACACTGCTTGAGGGGACATGCAGGAGGCTGAGGCAGCAAAGCAGGAAAGTGCACAGGGGGCTTAACAGGACATGGGAGGAGATGCCGGCACCTTCAGGGGGGAAGAGGGGGGATGCAGGGACCTTCAGGGGGCAACAGGCAACATGCAGCAGCCTTCAAGAGCAAGGACGGGGGATGCAGGCGGCTTCAGCACCAAAGACAATGAGATAGACCAAGCTTGAGGAGACCAGAGAGGGGTTACCACACCAGGACACTTGAGGAGTGATGAAGGAGGAATACAAGCAGGTTGAGAAGAAAAGGTAAAGGGGGGGGGGGGGCGGGATGCAGGCAACTTCAGGCAGAAACACAGGGGAATGTTTGAGGGGACCTTGAGAGGCCCAGAGAGGAGGACATTAAGGCAGCAGGGGGTTAAGTGAACATGCAGGGGCCTAAACAGGAAAGAGGGACAGATGCAGGGGGCTTGAGGGGCAAACAGCAGGATTTAGGAACCTTGAGAGGGCCAGAGGGTGTTAAAGCAGCACGGGGCTTGAGGGGACATGCAAGCAGCTTGAAGGGCAAAGAGCAGGGATGCACAGCGCTTGAGGGGGAAACGGGAGGATGCAGGAACCCTAAGAGGGCCGGAAGCTTGTTAAGGCAGCACGGGGCTTGGCGAGACATGCACAGGGCTGGAGGAGCAAAGAGGAACAACGCACAGGGCTTGGAGGGAAAGCAGCGGGGATGCACAGGGCAGTTAAGGCAGCAGGACGCTTGAGGGGACATGCAGGGGGCTGGGGGAGCAAAAAGGGAATGCAGAAACCTTGAGGGCACACAAATGTGGATGCATCATGCTTCACAAACCCAGAGGGGGAATCCACGGCACTTGCCAGAGCCAGAGGGGGATTAAGGCAGAAGGACGCGTGAGGGGACAAACAGCACACTTGACAAGCAAACAGGGGGGGGTACACGGAGCTTGAGGGGACGCAAGGGGCAATGCACAGAGTGTAATGCAGAAACAGAGACTGTGCAAGGAGTTTGACAGGCCTACAGGGGGATAAAGGCAGCAGCAAGCTTGAGGGGACATGCAGGAGGATGAAGGAGCAAAGAGGAGAGGTGAAGCAAGGTTAACAGGACACAAGGAGGGATGCAGGGAGCTTCAGGCAGAAACCGGGGGGGGGAATCCAGGGACCCTGAGGGGGCCAGACAGGGGTTAAGGCAGCACAGTGCTTGACACGGCATGCACGAGGCTTGACGGGAAAACACAGGCAATCCAGGGAGCTTGAGGGGGCCAGAGGGCACTTAAAGCCCAGGGGGGCTTGAGGGCACATGCAGGAGGCTGGAGGAGCAAAGGCAACGCTCCAGGCAGCTTGAGGGGCCACAAGGGGGAATGCAACGAGCTTGAGGCAGAAAAAGTGGGAGATGCAGGGACCTTGAGAGGGGCCACACACACGTTAAGGCACCAGGGGATGCAGGGGCCTGCCGGAGGCTTCAGGAACACAGAGCAGAGATACACGTCGCTTGAGGGGGCCAGACAGAGCTTAAGGCAGCAGGAAACTTCAGGGGCAAAAAGACAGGATACATGGAGCTTGAGCCAGAAACACTGGGAGATGCAGGGGGCTGGAAGAGCAAAGACAAGGGATGTAGGGAGTTCAAGGGGTAAATACATGGGATGCATAGAGCTTGACAAGGAAACGGGGGACACAAGGACCTTGAGGGCACAAGAGAAGGGTTACAGCAGCAGGGGTCTTGACAGGACATGTAGGGCACTTGAGAGGCAAAAAGAGGGGATGCACCGGGCTTGAGGGGGAAAGGCAGAGAAATGTAGGAACCTTGAGGGACCCAGAGCACAATTTAAGAGAGCAGGGGGCTTAACAGGGCATGCACAAGGCTTCAAGAGGAAAAGACAGGGGATCCAGGGGACATGACAGGCAAACAGGAGGAATGCAGGGAGCTTGAGGGGGCCAGAGCGGAGTTAAGGCAGCAGCAAACTTGAGGGGACTTCAGGAGGCTGGAAGAGCAAAGAGGGGGGGGGTGCAGGGGGCTAGAGGGTACACAAGGGGGGATGCAGCAACCTTGAGGCAAAAAAAGTGAGGGATGCAGGGACGTTCAGGGGGCCCAGACACAGCTTAAGGCAGCAGGGGCTTGAGAGGAGATGCAGGGGCCTGCAGCGGGCTTGAGGGGCAAAGATCGGGGCTTGCGGGGGCAAGAGGCAGGTTAAGGCAGCAGGGGGCTTGACAGCAGATACAGGTAGCTTGAGGCAGAACAAGTGCGGGCTGCAGGGACCTTGCAGTTAAACAGCAGGGAAGCTAAAGGCCTTGGTGGTTAAACAGCTCTTCCACTTTACAGAGCCAAGGGACACTGCCAGTAAGGAACAAGGACTGAAACAGACAAGGGGCAGGGTGTTAAAGGGCATTGCAGACGGTTACAGGGATAAAATAAACGGGCCTTAAAAAGGCACACATGTTATGGACTGGCCACAGGCTGGCTGGCTTAGTGCAAAAAATGAAGCAGCCAAAACCGGCCAAGTTCACAGGTCAAGGCAAGCAGCAGAACAAAGGGGGCAACTGGTGGGGGGCAGCAGCGACAGGTTGGGTAACAGAACAGAAGCGGGGCAAGCAAGTGCAAATAGATGACCTTCGCCGTCGGTCTCTGTGGTGTCCGGTGCTCAGTCCAGTGTCAAACGAGCCAAAGAAATCAGACCTGTCTTTTATTAAACTGCAATATGCCAGGACCCAGGTTTTCAGCTCCCTGCACGTTCCTTCCTTTTCCAACAGGAAGGCAATTAGGCAGTGGGCAGCCCTGAGGAGCACCCCTCAACTTTCACTATGCATTTTCTACTTCGGGAACAGCTTTGTATCTTTTGAAAAAGTATCCTATCTAACCAAGGGCATAGAGTAGGTTGTTTAGGCAGGGGGAGATCGCTTGTTGCTTAGTTGCTAATTGCTGGCCTCGCTAGTAGGAAAAGCTGTATCAACAAAGTCCGGGGAAAGTTGGAAGGGGGGTTGCTTGCTAGGCTGGCTGAATACCAGGTGCTACATGAGCAAATTACCTATTAGGAAGCCCAGTTCAGCTGGCTAGGGGTAGTCTGTACCTAGGGGGCGAAGTGCACATGGACCGAAAGAGGCAACCTCTAGTGACTGTACAGTGTGTAAGGCTAGAAGAGGCTATATAAGACTGATACCCACTTGGGTGGGTGTGCTTGCTTTGCAAACGATTGCCAAGCACTGCTTTCTGTGCAGAAATAAAGATTAAGTTCGATCCTTCACCCCTCTGTCTTTACTGGCACAAGCGCACCAGGCATGAACTCACTGTCCTTTGGGGACAACAGCCCATGCATGTGCATGCACGCACACAAGCACGCACACGCGCGCACACACAGGGCACACCAGCATTCAGGCCCCACCAGAGGGAGTGTCACACAAGGCTGCAGGCAGGCATGCATGGGATCCGAAGCAAAAATGTGCAGCCAAAGGGCGGGGACAGGGAGCAGAACAGAGCCCCAGGCAGCTAGATGGGCTGGGGGGGGGAGTCCCAAGCACAGCACGGGGCACAAGACCCCCGCATGTATATGCCAGGCAGGCACAGATGCAGGCTGGCAGCTGCAAGTGCACTGCTCCCCACCCTGCACCACACCCGGGACAGGAGATCCGAAACAGCCCGGGGGCGCCAGTCAGCTCGGGGCTCCGCGGCCCGCTGCACGCCCCCCACCCACGGCCGGGACCCGCCGAGAGAGCGAAGCAAGTGGAGCTGGATGCTCCGGCCGCCGGGAGCGCCCCCACCAGCCTGCAGGACCGGCACCTGGGCAGCACGGCAGACGCGCGGGGCCACCGGCGACCCCGGGTCTCCACCCACTGCACAGCGAGTGGCCACGAGCCGGGGCGGGACACGCGCGGAGCCGCGATCTGCTCCCGCCCCGGCCCCGGGGCTCTCCCCACGCGCCCCGCGCAGCTTCCGGCCCCGCCGCCGCACCCACCACGGGGGGGGGCCTCACTTCCCCCCCACCCAAACTTACCGCACGGAGCCGCTCCCCACCGCCGCCCGCTTGCACGTGGCCGAGTCATGTGACCCCCCCCCCCCCCAGCCCCATGCAGCCATGCGCAGGAATCCGCGCTCTTCTCGCAGCGCCCGGAAAACCCGGACCGGGGGGGGGAGCAGCCGGGATGGACCGGGGCGAGCACCGGGAACACAGCCTCCGCCCTCGGCCACAGGGCCCGCTTCGGCCCACGACCCCTCCCCACCTCGGGGACCCAGGGCCCAGCCACGGGGAGCGCCCCTGCCCCGACCCGTGCGACCCCCCCTGGCAGCGCACAGGACAGGCGCACCCAGCCCTGCCCCCCACGAGAAAAGTAATAAATACAAAAAGTAAATAAACTCAATGCAGCAGGTGCCAAAACCATTTCTCCTTTTATTTTATTTTTCCAGGTTGGCCCACAAGTTCCTCTACATGTTACATACAAAAAACTCAGCAGACAGGAGGTGAGCAAACAGCCATGTACAAAACAAACCACCAGGAAGAAAATATTGCCAGCCTCACAACAAACAGGCAAAACACAAACAACACAAGGACACACACAAACATCACCAAACAAAGCAAACAAGCAAGGGAGCACAGCACCATCCCACCACACCCAGGCAGCTTCGCACCTCTCTCACCCCACCAAGCACACACCAGGGCACAAGCCACACCCCACACATCCTCCTGGCACCTCTTCCACCTCACACTCAAAGTGATGGCTTTCTCTTTATTGTTAACAGTATACTACAGAAAACTATTTTATTTCAGGGTAATTTAGATTATTAAATAGTATTAGCTTCGTAGCTAAACATAAGGCATGACCTGTGGCCTAGCAATCTTACTGACCACAAGACAGAATGATCTCTAAGCCAGTCATTTTCTTATGTCAAGTGCCTTAATTTCTGCTTTTTTCTAACAAAATGGTTAAGTCTGTGTACCGGGTACCAGCTGCAGCTAGGAGTCGGATTAGATAAGGCGGGGGGGGGCAGAGGGAAGAAGATGGTACAGCAGAGCACAGGAAAACAGATTGGAATGTGTAAGATAACACTAACTTTTTTCCTCTGCAAAAGTACTGAGATTTGTAATGCACCATGTAAGGAGATGATTACCATAAGTATTGCACATTCAATAACCTTGTAGTTTCTTTGTTAGAAAATGTATATAAGACAGCCTCACCCTTAAGTCGAGGCCATTTTACCTTTTTGCTGTTTTATGGTCTTTACTCGAGTAGATAAACTGCAGTTACCCCTTCACCCCTGTTGTCTGGTCTCTAAGCCAGCTAGACAACGAACACCAGGGAGTTTTCTCCCACGACATCAGCCCAGCACCCAGACTCTTCGTAACTACTTCTGCTTCTACTCCCCTTCTCCACAGGAGCCATCACCTTGGCTGCACACCCCTCACACCCCCCCCCCCAAAAAACACAACGACCAGCAACACCACACAGGCCCAAGAGACACTACAAGGCAGGGGCCTTGGACGGACGAGAGGGTGGTTAAGCTGACAGGGGGAGGGGGGTGCTTCCCAGTTGTGCCTCTGTTGCACAACCAGCTAGATTCGTGTTTCTGGAGGCTTTTTCCATATACCTCAAGAGAGAGTTATACATACTTAGGCTGGATCCATTTCAAGTATGTTTGTTTGCAAACAGATCGACAACGGAGCTCAAAGCTCAAAGTCATGTTGACCCCTAGCCATGCCCAAAGATACATTTTTATACCTCTCCTGAACAAGATTCCATTGTGGCAATCTGTGATTTGCTACAGTTTTCTGCAAAGTTTATGTGCAAAGCAGGCAGTAACTAATCTGTGTTCCCACAGGAGTCAGCCTTATCATGAAGCAGCATTGTTCTCTCCCCCTAACACGACCCCCCCCCCGCGCTCCTGGCCCCGCAGTGATGGGGGAGAGAGAAGAAGAAACAATTTGCAGTTTACAGTTTTCAGCTGAGAAGCCTTTTGTGTAGTGAGATGATACATTTTTGCAATACCTCCACTAGGGACAACAACAAAACAAAGCTGAGTAACAGACGGCTCTGCTTTCCCCATGAGAGAAATTGTCTGGCCAGGCTCCCAATCTGGTAAGGGAACACCTGCAGACTCTCTTAACCCTAACGGGGCTCATATCCCAGCTGAGACTCCAATAAGCAGGAGACGAGGGTGTGGTCTTTTCAGTTTATTTGGCTGAAGGTCCCCTGTCCTCATAAGGGCAGAGAGACCCCAACTGCAACTCAACGCATATTTATGAATTTTGGTTACATAAGCCTTTCCCATAACACATGCGCAAAACCCAGCAGAAAATTGCTAAAATGGCATGACTTTGCTCACCCCGCATGGTTGGGCCCAATCACCTTGCTTGTCTGCCAAGATTGACATATCAGCAGCAATCTTAGTGCAAGGTTGCATCAGCCAGCATTGATCCAAGGTCATACAGAGGTCACATTAATTTTCTAACAATATTTTCTAACACCCCTTCCAAAAAGAGGGCTCGAGCTTATGGCTCAGAAACCTTCAACATCCTCCTTCCTGCTGTGGTGGGAGAAAACTCCCAGAAGTTTGTTCTCTAGCTGCAATAGAAACCAAGCAACGCAGGTAAAGATTTACTGCCGTTTATTTCCCCGCTTACAGCCACAGGCCTAAGGCCTGCTGGCCATTTCCCAGGTTTGCATAATATTGAGATTAATTACTTTTTGCTTAACTCAAACTACACAGGCTATAATTACAGCAATTATTACAATAATAACCAAGAAGATTCCTAATCCCCATAAAATGTATTCTAAGATATACCTTCCCCACATTCCTAAAGTTGAGGCAATCCGTTCTATTACTGACCAGCTTCGCAAAGAAGTCGTGCTGTGTCTCGAATTGTTTTTACTGCAGCAGTTATGTTGTCAGAGTGGTCAGGAATATAGGTGCAGCAGGGTCCTCCTGTGATTAAAGCACATACCCCTCCTTCTCTAGCTAACAAATAGTCTAAAGCGAAGCGATTTTCTAAAGTCATAGCATGGTTGCAAGAAGCCTGGTCTTGCACTAATTCAATGCCCTCTGCTGTGCTATTGGCAATAAGTTCTAACGCATGTGCTAGTTGATTGATGCGGTAGTATGAGGATCTCTGGGGCAAGGTACTGAACCGTCTCTGTAAATGGTATAGTTAACATATGAACAACTTGGCTTTGCAAAGGAGCTGTATGTGCAAGACGTGAAACAGCCGTGACTCCAAGCCCAAGTTTTATTAGGGGCGGAGCATCGGATGGAACCTTCCATACATTGCCATACATAAGGACGCTGCAAGGAACTGCAGGGAGCAGACACATTCCAGGGGATGTAACCTTTCTTTTCAGCTTCTTTAGTCCCCACTGCAGTATTGTTAGGCCAAATTAAGTGTGTGGCATTAATGGTTAGTTTACAACCTGGTTGCCATCCTAAAAATCTCTTTTCCTATTCCATGAGGATTTTCCCAACACACCTGGGCAGATAACATGATGTCTGAAAGTACTCTCTCTTTAAAATAAGGATTGTCCTGCCAGGTACTTATTCCAGCTCTAACCGTATCAACCCACTCTGGATTAGAAAAAATCCCTTCCCAAGAGATTAAAGGATAGGGTGGAAAGTTAGTAGAAGGAGACTGTGTACCACATATCCAACCATTAGACAAATTTTAGGGCCTGTGCTATAGCTATAGTGGAAATCAGGTAAGTATTATCTTTCCAATGGTCTTCCTGTTCTGTATCGCTTTCCCATAAATAGCCATGGTGTTTTATGCATCAAGAGCAATAATCCTGTTAGGATAGCCCGGTGAAATGCCATTATTAACTTATAACCTTCCCTGCATCCACAGTGAAATACAAACACAAAGTATAACAAGAAAGATAATACAAAGCAAGCTTAATACACGTATCATTTCTATTAAGGAGTCTGAACGGTCCACGATTCTCCGATTCTTTCTAGCCACAAAGGCGGAACAGCAGCTGACCGGTCATTACTTGCCGATACCAGGTTTGAGGCGACCGCGATGAATCCGGCCCTCTTTCTCGGCGATTTTCACAGCAGCGTTTATAGTAAGAAGAACTTGGTACGGACCTGCCCAGACTTGGGCCGAGGCGGTTTTTCGCCGATGTTGTTTTACCCAAACTCAGCGTCCTGATTGATAGGAGTGAAGGTTACAGTCCAGGGGTACCGGCTGAACCAAAGCAGCTGACCTGTGTAAACACTAGAGAGACTCCTGTAAGGATAAAACATAACTAATTAAAGCTTCATCTCCGCCGAGTAAGCTAACATGCAGATTTTCCCATCTCTTATATAACAGGAGCGTGACCAAACAACAACTCATAGGGGGACAAGGTTGAGAGGCCATTTGGGTTTTGTTCTTATAGCAAACAGCACCCTTGGTAAAGCATCTGACCATTTCAATTTGGTTTAGGAGCAGATCTTTCCTAAAAGGGATTTTATACTCTGATTCATACTCTCTACCTGACCCTAGGACGGAGGGCGATAGGGTGCGTGGAAGTATGTTGTTATTCCAAAAACTCTGTAAACTTCTTTTAAAACAGTTTCTGTAAAGTGAGTTCCCCGGTCAGAGTTTATTCCTCCTGGAATGCCGAAATGTGGGATGATTTCTTTTAATACGGGTTTGGCTACTGCTACTGAATCCGCTTCTCGAGTGGGGAAAGCTTCTGGCCATCCTGTTACTTGATCTACCACTACTAGGCAGTGCTTGAAATTTACACCTTTGAGCAAATCCATGTCGTTTTTCAAAGGGTAAATAGGCCCACGGTCGGGCCCCTTGTAATTTTGTGTGTCCTCTGTATTTGTTGAAGGCTCTGCACTCTGAACATTGCAGAGTTATTCGGGCAGCTTCTAGATGTATACCTGGAGCAAACCAGGTGGAGAGGACCTGTTCTGCTATTTCTCCTTTTCCCGACTGACAGCATCTGTGGGCATCCTGAGCCAGACTTCGGAGCAAGGTGCGAGGAGCAATTGGTCTACCGTCTGGCACACGTCACACTGCATCCTTTCCTTGCGCAGCTTCCCACTTTTGGACCCATATAGATACTTCATCCGCTGGGACTTTGTCATAAATAACAGACAAGGGTGGAAGAACAACTTGAGATGCAAGGAGACTTCCTTTAGTTTGTAGTGCAGCGGCTCTAGCTACAGCATCTGCGAGATGCTTTCCTTTAGCGATGTCAGTATCTTCTCTGGAATGTCTGGGACCGTGCATTACCGCTATATCACCTGGTAACACGACAGCCTCTAGCAGTTCTTGGACTTCCGTGGCATTGCTGATTACAGCATCAGAGGACGTGATAAAACCTCTTTGTCACCAGGACCGTCCTAGCGCATGACAGATACTAAAAGCATATTTAGAGTCAGTATAGATAGTGACCCTGGAGGCTGTGGCCAATTTGCATGCTCGTCAGAGTGCCGCTAGCTCAGCGGCCTGGGCGTTGGTCCCTGCTGGCAGAGGTTCTGCTATAGTAGGAGAGCTTCCACTGAATGAGATATTTCAACCACAAGAGAGTGTCCTAACACTAAATCTTGAGCCTTTTGAACTAGCACAGCGGCAGCAGCGACTGCTCTAAGACAGACAATTGCTGCCCTTGCTACAGGATCTAACTGAGCAGAATAGTATGCTATGGGACGATTAGAAACTCCCCATGGCTGAGTTAAGACACCTGAAGCAACGCCTTGATTCTCATGAGTAAGTAGGGTGAAGGGTTTCTGGTCTGTAGTTTATAGAGTAGATTTCTTCCAAGGAGGTGCACTACAGTTCCTTCAGCTAATACGAAAGCATGAATGGTGGTCAAGGGTCCTATCTGCACTTGTGTTTCAGTGCCACGGGGCACTTGCATAGATTTTCCAATTACTCTCATAATCTTTTCAGATCCTGAGACTGCAATTCCCGCCCTTTCTGGAGATTCTCCCAGTGAGGACAGATCTGCTCCTCTATCTATAAGACATTTATAAATTTTCCTGCTATTTGAAGTGCTACATAAGGGGATGAAGGGGCGCAGGTATACTCAAAAGAGGAAGATTCCCCTAAATACATCGTGTGGAAGAGCCGCCCCCTTATTTCACTGGGAGTCATCTATATCTTGTTGCAAACTCTGGACCCAGGGATCTGTAGGATCGGTGCTGGCAGCCCGGTTGTTTCCCTGGGTTCCCCCCTTTCTTCCTCCATAAGGGGGAAGTCCCTTAGGGCAGTTTGGGCGTTCTCGTCTCCAATGCCCCAAATTGTTTACAATAATTGCACACATCATTGGGGGCAGGTTGATTCATATCTACCCAAGTGGGGTTGTGTGTGTGTGAATGTGAATATGTCAGGGTACTTGCCTGTGTGCCACAGACACTTGGGTTCTGTACATGTGTGCTAGACTGTGTCCGCGAGAGCACATATGCATGTGTGTCAGACACCTGAGTTCCATGTGTGTGTGAGCATGCACGTGTCACAAGCACCTGGGCTCTGGGTACGTGTGTGAGACTGCACATGCATGTGTGCGAGGATGCACATTTGTGTGCAAGTGTGTCACGGACACCTGTTGGGGCACATGTGTATGTCGCAGTGTGTTTTGGGGTTCTGTGCAGGCGCATGTCTGTAAGGGACTCTGAGCAGGCGTGACTGCATGTGTGATGGGGGTGTGCAGATGTCATTACATGTGTACAAGAGCAGATGTATGACCTGATTCAAACGCTACCTAGTATGTCCTGCTATGGGACTGAAAGTAGGCTCCGAGGAGGCAGGTACAGACCCTGACACTCCTGTTACGGGAGGAGAGGAGCCTGATGGAGGGGTAAAAGGTGCCGGAAGGGCCACGGCCTAAGCGGCCGGGTTTATTATGGCTGGTCCCCTAGTCACCAATGGTGGCATAGCGGGAGAATAAGGGGGAGAAGACACCACAGACGTTGTTGAGCGGCCAGAAGTAATCAGTTTTTTTTTTCCTCTGCAGAATTAAATCCATCAAATCACACCAGAGATACCAATAATCCATTAGTCGGGGATGGGGTTCCTCTAGGAACCCCCTGAGGTACCTTCATTTATCTACACTGAGGGATCCCAACACTGGCCACTGAAGTTCAGGGTTTTTATAAGTGTAGCCGGGCCAGACACTAGTACATAAGGCTATAGCGCGCTTCTTACTCAATTGGCCATGTCCAGATAACTTATTCCAGTTGCTTAACAATTCTCCAAGAGGACTACTAGCCAGAATTGACTGTTTCTGTCCCATCGTCATTCTTGGCGGACATCCCTTTCCCAGATGACCTGATATACTATTAACCTCCCCAAAAACCCTGCTTTCTTGGCTGCCCTAGACCTAACCAACCTGGAAAGGCAGGCTTCTAGGATGCCTCAAACAGGTTGGAGGACTTATCCAGTTAAAAGGTCAGAAACAGAGACGGTTCCTCGGTGCGTGAATGGAGACATAAAATGCGCCACACAGATTTATCGGCTCAAAAGAGTCGAACGGGCAATTAACTAAAATTGCCTGTGTGCCCAGGTTTGAGGATCCGGAGAACAGACTGGCCTATAACACGTTAGACAAGACATACACAACATATAAAAGACCACACCATGCCAGTAAAATTGAAGGAGTCACCTTATCGTCCCGCCGTGTCTGCAGCCTTAACCCAAGACTCCCATGGTGAACTCACCTCTGTTACGGCCGGCCAGAGGTTGGGTTTAGGCGGCAGCGGCGACGCGACGAGCTGGGTGCTCCTGGCTGGCTCGCCAAATTGTGAGAGAAATTGTCTGACCAGGCTCCCAATCTGGTAAGGGAACACCTGCAGACTCTCTTAACCAGAACAGGGCTCGTTTCCCACCTGAGACTCCAATAAGCAGGAGACGAGGGCGTGGTCTTTTCAGTTTATTCGACCAAAGGTCCCCTGTCCTCGTAAGGGCAGAGAGACCCCCTGACTGCAACTCAACACATAGATTTATAAACTCTGGTTACATAAGCTCCTTCATAACGCATGCGCAAAACTCAGAGGAAATCACCAAGATGGCTTGGCTTTGCTCACCCCGCACGGTTGGGCCCAATCACCTTGTTTGCCCGCCTATATTGACAGATCATGGCAATCTTACTGCAAGGTTGCATCAGCCAGCATTGACCAAAGGTCATACAAAGGTCACATTGATTTTCCAACAATATTTTCTAACATAAGTAACAGTAACATTATGATATCTTAGCAAAAATTTGCACAGTACTAGATACTTCTTAAGGACACGATCACTGTACTTAGAACAATGCCTTCTTCCTCTTACCTTGTTCCTTGCTGTATCTGGTTTACAGCACACAGACAGATTCACTTGCTGCATTTTACTCAGAAAATAGTCAACACAGTTAAAATGATTACTTAACATAAGCAAAGGCTTAGCTATCATTCTGCCTTGTGGTCAGCGGCATTGCTAGGCCACAGGTCATGCCTTGTATTCAACTGCAAAGCTAATACTTCTTAATAATCTAAATTATTGTTAGCCTAACAGTAGGCTATCAGAAAACTATTTTATTTCAGGGTAATAACAAACATGCTCACCACACTGCTCAGAGACCAAACCAGACAACCACCCCGCCCCAGCCAAACACACACTGCTACGACAGGTTCCCAGCCCTGTAGGACACGGTAAACATGGCAGTCAGGCAGAATAAAACCCATTGCTCTGACCCAGCAGAACCAGCACCCCAACACCAACAAGAACCCTGCACAAGCAGGTCCAAAACCTCCAACCCCCCAGCACTGCAATTCTCAACCTCACTAGCACAGAAGCCACAGAGGCAGCCCAGGCCCCGCGCCCGGCCGGCCCTTCTGCTTCCATGCTAGCTGGCTCCAGCATTGCCGTGCTCAACAGTTGAAAGCTCTGGGCCTGCTTGCCCAGCGGTTCCTGCAAGTGTCTGGGTGCTCGTCCAACTACAGGGTCACAGGAATGGATTTCACCTCTGGTCACCCTCGGTCCACCCACAGCACAGACAAACTGACCCAAACATACTACTTGCAAACCCCTGGCTCCAGGATCATAAAGCTGAGGACACTCCCAAACCCACCCCACACCCCCACGCAGAATCCCAATACAGAAGGGACATTCCAACGTAGCGGGCAACATCCGGCCGGTCCGTGTCTGTCATCCAACACTGTCCCACGGCTCTTCCACGATGCAGTCCTCTCACCTACTTGCCTCCGTGCAGGCCAGGACCCTAGCAAGAACACAGAACACACTTTCAGCACAAGGGAAGCAAGGCAAGCACTACACACACCGCGCATCCCAACACCACCAGCCACTGGGCTCTGGCAATTTGTTCCACTTGCAGCCAGGAAGCCGCCTCGACAAGGCAACTGCAGGCTCCGCCACGCAGCCGCTACCGAGAGGCTCCAGCCCCAAAAGTCAAATGCACGCCGTACCTGGCCACACGGCTCCTTTTCCAGGCCTCCAGTCATTGCAGCCAATCCTTCTCACCACACAGGGAGCAGCAATCCAACATCTACAGACACAGAGGGGAAAAAAAAGAAAACCCCTCAAATACAAATGCAAAGCTAGACGCATCAAAACAGAAGAAAACCCCGCCCCCCCACACCAACAAAAATGCCCATGGAAAAAGCTCCCCGCAAAACAGGAACAATGCCCCACACAGCTCACACCACAAGTCTCCCAGCTCTGACTGGCACAGCCACAGGACTGCATGCAAGGCGACTCCAAGTAACCTCCCGATTCCTCCAACATGGCCATGGCACCAGGACTGGGGCTCTTCACCGTGAACCCAACACCTCATCCCACACCACAGGAGCCAGCAAAGCAACACACAGCTGCACCCTCCCATCCCCAAAACAATAATACATCTATTAACACTTGCAGAGCACTGAGACTACAGCACCCCCCCACCCCCTACGTAGGGCGCACACAGCAACCCACATGCCCACCAAGGAGACACGAAGCATTAAGACCCCTCTGAACTTCCCCCCCAGTTAAGAGGGCAGAACTTCAGCACTACAGAAAAGTCCCCTCCTTTCAGTCCGGCAAAGAGCAAAGACAGGCAACAGTGAATTCAGGCACAGTGAACAAAGATGAGACAGGCAGAAACCAGACAAACCATTCCCAGCACTGCGAAGGCCCTCTCGCAACAGCAACAGGCACGCCAACACAAATCCAATCGTCTGGCCCAAAACAACCTAGAAGTGCAAGACCAACACCCAAGTGCCACAGGCAAGCACAGTCTGACAACCCTAAATACACCCTGTGACCAACGGCAGGAGCCCACAACCCTTCCCTCTACAGGACCGTCACCAGCACCACCGAGGGAGGCCAAGAGATGCTCCCCCCAAGCCCGCTCAAATCCACCTCCCAACTTCCACGGACCAAATGTCTCCACCGCTCTGATTCAGATCTCACCTATCGCAGGCTTCACACAGCAAGGCTTCCAGCCCAGGGCCACCACACAGGCAGAAGTCTCACGCCGGGCAACCGCAAAGCGAATGCGCCGACATCCGTTTCTTTCACCAGCTTCCTCAGGTCACAGGCGCTATATCTCCACCTCTTCTTCCCGATGCCCACTTAGGAGCCTCGAGCCTCAGCCAGATGACTCCCGTACATGTCACCAAAACAAAAATAAATTAGGAAAAGTCACGCGGCACACGGGACTCACAGCCCTGAGGGCAAAAGCAACCCCCGAGAATTCAAAGGCGATACCCCCACCCAGCCTAAACAGGGCACACAGGGTGCAGTCAGACCCCTCCCCGAGGTGGAAACCATTTTAGGTGGCAGGAAAAAACCCACCACAGCCTTCCCTCCAGTCCTGACAAGAGCAGAAAAAGAACAAGTGCTGCAGACATTTTGCAAAGAGGTAGAAAGAGAGAGACACCAGTGACACCCCCAGGCACACAGGACATAGCGCTGTTCCCAAGACTGAAGGGAGGCCTGTAGCAACAGCAAGTCAGGGGCATGAATGCAAACCCAGAGCTCACCCTCAACACACCCCAGAGAGGGGCCAGGCCTGCACCCCAAGTGCCAGGGATGAGCCCGGATTAAACGCCCCACAAGCTCCTTAGACATCCGTCGTTTCTCCTATACGTGGAGTCCGACAGACTCGGACCGGCCGGCCCAGCCCTACACCAGATTTCACAGCAGCCCTGGCCAAAGAAGCCCCCCTCTCGACTTGTTGCCCTGGAAGCAAAAAGCTCAGGAGGCTATCGCAAACCAGGGCCGTCCTACCCCACCCACACCGCCCCCAAACAACATACAGCCACCACCCAACCCCCTCCCCACAAACCACTCCCCCATCCCTTTTCTACCTCCATCCTGCGTGCGTGCTGTACGACTCTCCTGGCTCTCATACTTCACGCCTGACCAAGGCCTCTGGGACAGGGGAAAAACCACACGTGCCTTGTCAGCCCAAAACACGGACGACAAATAGGTGCAAAGCAAAACGTAGGCGGAAGGTCCTCCCCAAGCCCCAGGCAGATGCAGCCAACCCACCTCACCCACAGACTCAGACCTCACAAAGGCTTCCCTCCGGCCTGCCTGAGCAGGGTGTTCAACATCCAACCCGAGGAAACATCTACTTCACAGCAACCAGACTGTTTGCAGGACACGGCCACCACAGAGAACACATCCTCATCATCAACATCTACTGCTCACCACAGCCATCTTTGTGGTGCTCCTTCTCCAGCCCTCAGCATGTCACTGCCCCTGCCCTGCTCCTCACGACAGAGCTACAGCACAAGCACCTGTGAACATGCACAAGTAAAACCTCACCAAAATGTGCCAAGGCAAAACCAGGCAGCAACAGCTTCCCCCAAAGCAAGCTCTCACCCATCACATGTTCCATGCACCAATGACAGGCAGCTCCATGGTTCATGACTTCAAGATGTCTTCTCTTCTTCTGCCCAATCTCCACTTCTCCTCCCTGCCCCAAAAGTCTTGGTAAAAAGACCCCCTGCTGCAGATAAAGCAGCAATTACCACAAAACAGCACAACTCACAGGCCTCACAGCACTGGCGGCAGGGGCCCCTTCCACCCAAAACCACCCTACTTAGCTCCCACAAAGCTGACAGGATGCAGCAAGACCTGTCTCACAGCTCTCCCCTCCCAACTAAGGGAGGCCATTTACATGTGCGCACACAGGCCTCCCCCTTCACTTCTGGGAAGAGCAAAGAAAAGGACAAAAGAGACAGAGACAGAAATAGTGCAGTGATGTTGACTCCAAGCCATCCGTGATACCCCCAGACAATTCCCAGAACTGAAGCAGGAAGCTGTGGTAATGGCATCAGCAAGGCAAACACCTAATCCTCTGCCCTGCTAGAGCCTAGCCAGAGTCAAGATCTGCACCCATGCCAGAAGCAAACCCTGCTCAAAGGACCAGAAATCGCCCACAATGGAGGGGAACGATTCCCATTCTTTACACCGAGGCAATTGCGGGACTCCCAGGTACACCAGCACAGCCTTGCACCGGTACAGAGAGGGGCCACCCATGGTGCCACAACCTCCTGCCGGAGCATCGCTGGCCCAGGAGCGTGAAGCTCAGTACACCAGGGACTTGTCACCCCACCCCACCCCCCTTCCAGAACAAACACACCTTGCACCATCCTCTCTGCCTCCATCTTCCACCCTTCTCTGCTCAAACTTCTCTCCAAGGACCAGGACCCTGCAAACAGAAATACATTCAACAGCCAGGGAGTCCAACAACGGAAGCAAAGGCACAAAGCTACACAATGCAATCCCATCCCCTGGTCCACACCTCTGAGCTCTCCAAGGCTTGCCTCTGCTGGGACCACAGCACAGCAGCCACAGCATATGCTGGAGACACCACCACAAGAAGGACCTTTTCTCTGACACCCACAGAAACATCCAGATGTTTGTCAGAAACATCCAGATGTTTGTCAGAAACATCCAGATCGATCTCCAGTCGTCTACCCTACCTAGTCAATGCCCAACACCCAGGACTGGGCTGGAGAAAAACAGAAACCTGCAAGATACAGAAAATCTTCACCAAAACACAAGAACAAAAACATGGAGGCAACTGGCAGATTGGAGAGAAGTCCCACGCTGCTCCAAGTAAGCACTCGCCCACCTACCACAGGGACCACAGATGCATAGGGATCCAGCCAAGAGACACCACAAAGCCAGAGGCCTCAAACCAGACAACCAGGGACTGACCACACCTCCTCCAGCACCTCTGGGACGCTTCACCCTCTTCCCACAGTCTGGTGCACATCATCGTCCTCAGAAACCTCAGGACAAACACCAAACAAACCCTCCGCCCGCAACAGAGAAGCCGTTACTGCCATTGGCGCAACGCACGCACCTCACTACTAGCACCCGCGGCCCTCCCGCCCAGGGCTCCGACACCAGCCTGCTTTGCCCCGCAGCGCAGACGGGGCGCAGACACACCCTTCTCTGGGATTCCCCCTTCCTAGCAGGGGATTCTGTTTGCACCTGCCAACGCAGCCCTCCCGCCTTCTCTTCTGGGAAGGACTAAACAAAACACCCCGGTGATTTCAGTAACAAACGTAACAGGACAGACACACACATGCAGACACGCAAGCAGCAAACATTGTTCCCAGCACCGAAGGGGAGCCTGTGGCAATAGCAACATCCAGGCAGAGACGGACTCAATCCTCTACCTTAGCAAAATCTATGTAGGGGCAAAAATCGACACCCACGTGTCAAAAGTTAATCCGCTACAAGTCCAAAAACTCCCTACACAAAGACAGAGGCTTTCCTCAAGCACAGCAAGACACAACACCCCGGCTGGACCCACCAGCACCAAAATCACAGCTCAGACCCCCAAGGTGCCTGCCACGCATACTAGACAAACTGACCGGCAAGCACGAAGCTTCAGACACCATCCCACACAGGGGCCTCACACACAACTCACAAGCAAAGGCCTCCCACACAAACTGCCAACACACCTCTGCCTGCTTCAACCTCCACGGGCATAGCTTGGCTCCACTCCCTGAACCAGCATTCGCTTGCATCCACACAAGCCACAACCCTACAAGGCACAGAACAGACCGTAACCCCAGGAGACACAACCAAACACAAGACAGGACCCATTGGGAGAACTCCCACTCCACACACCCAGCCCTCACCTCAAAGCTCTCCAAGGCAGGCCTGGCCAGGGTGCGCCCCATCCAGCCCTAGGAAAGGGCTCAGCCCCAACAGCCACACCGGGCATCACGCTGTTCCTTCTCCACCCCTCCCTCATCCTGCTCACCATCCTCCCCACACAGGGGACACAGGCACCGCCTGAGGGCACACAGGAAACTTCACTACCAAACAGAAGGGCAGACCGCAAACGACTGCCTGACCGGAAGACAATCCCACGCCGCTACGAGTAACGTCTTACCTGCTGCAGGCTCTGTCCACGCACACAGCTCCACCTGACAGGCAAAGGCCTCGCTCAAGGAGAACCAGAAATGACGACAGGGACACAGCCACCAACTTCTTCCACCTCCTTCTGCATGGTGGTGGCACTAGGTCACTTCACCTCTACCTGATCTCTTCCCCGCTCAGGGTCCAGATATTTGCATCACCCCCCAAACAACAAGCAAGTACTACACGAAACAGTATTCACATCTCAGTACTAAGGAGAGAGATGCACCCGCCCCGGTCTCCAAAAGCAGCACACAGCCGCCACCCCCACACAAGGCGCAGAGCGTACAAGCAAACCCCTCCCAAAGGAGGGGACCAATTTACATGCAAACACTCCCATCCTTCCAGCTCTGGGAAGAGCAAAGGAAGAACAAAAAGTGCTGCTGTGATTTTCAACATCAAAGCAGAAAGAAACACCAGTGACACACCCAGAGAGACAACACAGAGTACAGCTCCCAGAACTGAAGGGAGGCCGGTGGCAGCAGCAACACACAGGCAGAGACTGGCACCCCCCCACCCCCGAGCCAAACATCACCAGAGCAAACCAGCCACTCCACCCCGCTACTCTAAACCAAACCAATTTTCAGCACCCTGTTCCCCCATCTTCCATCACTACAGCACAACATGCCCTCACATCCTTCTCCCCCACAAGATCAAAGCCACTAGAAATCAAACAAAACCCTCATCACCCCAAACAGGGGACACAAGGCAACCTAGTCAGAGCCAAGGTAAGCTCCTCTCCAAACCTCCAGCACCACAACCCACTACCTGAGCTCTCAAACACTTGCTTCTGCCCAGCCTGAACTGGATATTCACAGGCAATCAAAAACCCACCTAGCTTACACAGGGCACAGCCACCACAGGAGAGCCCTCATCTCCAACAGGCACTGCTCACCACAGCCACAACCACGCTGCTCCTTATCCAGGCATCCTCACAGCCAGAAGACAGAGTGGGGACACACCACCTGCACAGGTACACGCACAAAACCTCCTGGAAACCTGAAAGAACAAGCGTGGAAAAAGTGACAAAGCAGGAAGACAAATACATCGCGCTGCTCCAAGGGAGCTCAGACCCACCACACACTCCAGCCAGGTGACACAGTAGAGGTAGAGGCCTCGCACCGTGCCAAATCGGGAAATCATAACAGGGCTGCCCACTGTGGGTCTCTTCACTGGGTGAGCGTGATCCCCTGCCCTCCATTGATGCTGACTTCATGAAGGAACATCTTGAAAAGCTGGATACCTTCGACTCAGCCGGCCCTGACAATCTTCACCCCAGGGTACTTGAGGAGCTGGCGAGCATCATAGCCCAGCCTCTATCGCGGATCTTTGACAACTCTTGGCGCTCTGGTGTCGTGCCCGAAGACTGGAAGAAGGCCAATGTGGTGCCTATCTTCAAGAAAGGGAGGAAAGTGGATCCGGCTAACTATAGGCCCATCAGCCTGACTTCTATCCCGGGGAAGATCTTAGAAAAGTTAATTAAAGAGGCCATCCTTAACGGACTGGCCGACGCCAACGTCTTAAGGGATAGCCAGCACGGGTTTGTTGCGGGTAGGTCTCGCTTGACCAATCTCATTTCCTTCTACGACCAGGTGACCTATCACCTGGACAAGGGAGAAGAGATTGATGTCATATCTTGACTTCAAAAAAGCCTTTGATCTGGTTTCCCATGATCGCCTCTGGCCAATTGTCACCTTGGGTCCTCCAGGATCCACTCGATGGAAAATTGGCTCCGTGGTCGGACCCAGAGGCTAGTAATTGATGGAAGTCACTCATCGTGGTGTCCTGTGACCAGCGGGGTCCCCCAAGGCTCTGTCCTTGGATCCATACTGTTCAACATCTTCATTAACGATGCGGACACTGGAGTCAGAAGCGGGCCGGCCAAGTTCGCCGACGACACCAAACTTTGGGGCAAAGCATCCACGCCAGAAGACAGGCGGGCGATCCAGGCTGACCTGGACAGGCTCAGCAAGTGGGCGGACAATAATCTGATGGTGTTCAACGCCGATAAATGCAAGGTTCTCCACCTTGAGAAGAAAAACCTGCAGCATCCTTATAGGCTCAACAGTGCTACGTTGGCTAGCACTATGGAAGAAAGAGACTTGGGGGTCATCATTGACCACAAGATGAACATGAGCCTGCAGTGCGATGCTGCGGCTATTAAAGCAACCAAAACGCTGGCTTGCATCCACAGATGCTTCTCAAGCAAATCCTGGGACGTCATTCTCCCCTTATACTTGGCCCTGGCGAGGCCGCAGCTGGAGCACTGCGTCCAGTTTTGGGCTCCACAATTCAAAAAGGATGTGGAGAAGCTTGAGAGAGTCCAGAGAAGAGCCACGCGCATGATCAGAGCTCAGGGAAGCAGACCCTACGACGACAGGCTGAGAGCCCTGGGGCTCTTTAGCCTGGAAAAGCGCAGGCTCAGGGGTGATCTGGTGGCCACCTACAAGTTTATCGGGGGTGACCACCAGTATCTGGGGGAACGTTTGTTCACCAGAGCGCGCCCCAAGGGATGACGACTAGGTCGAACGGTCATAAACTACGACAAGACCGTTTCGGGCTGGACATAAGGAAGAATTTCTCTACTGTCCGAGCCCCCAAGGTCTGGAACAGCCTGCCGCCGGAGGCGGTTCAAGTGCCTACACTGAACACCTTTAAGAGCAAACTGGATGCTCATCTTGCTGGGATCCTATGACCCCAGCTGACTTCCTGCCCTTTGGGCGGGGGGCTGGACTCGATGATCTTCCGAGGTCCCTTCCAGCCCGAATGTCTATGAAATCTTCCCAGTGGCTGCTTCATAGGCCTGCAACCTTCACAAGATGGCTCCTCCACACACGTAAGGAAAAGGCAATTGGCACTATCGACAACTCCGAGGCTTCGCGGCACCGGGGACAACGGCCGCTCCCTGCCGAGACGCCGCACGCGACTTATCCCCTACGCCCCAACCCCCGGCCAACAGCTGTCACAGGACAGCCAGACCCCTCAGGACTTTCCCTTCGATAGCAAGGGAAGCAATTTAGGTGTGCAAACACAGGTCTCCTGCCAGATCTGGGAACAACAGAAAAAGGCTGCAACAACTTTCAAGACAACAAGACAAACAAAGGCACATGGACAGAGGACAAGCCAGTCCCAGCACCGGTGAGAGAGCCTGTGCCAAGACAGCCAGGTAGGCAAAGACGCACCAAACTTCTGCCCCGCCAAAACCTGGAGAGGGCCAGACACCGGCACCCAAGTGTTGTAGCAAACACAGCTCAAGGAGCCAAAAAACCGGCTGGCAGGAACAGGCACGCATTCTCAAGCCTCGTGAAGAGCCGCACGAGGGGCCCCTGGACACAGCAGGCCACCGCAAGAGATGAGAGGAAGCTCAAATGCCGCAACACCCTGCTCCAGCATCTCTGACTGGGATCACCTAACACAGACACCATGCCAGACCAGGGCCTTCCCACCACACCCAGACACCGCCCACCCCAACCCACCCCACCTCCCAGCATCCTGCTTCTCTTCCTCCATTACCACAGTTCTGCTCCGCTCCTTAGCCCTCTTCCTTTTCCTCCACACATACCAGGACCGTACAGAGAACAGACAACAAGTGATCAGCCCAACAAGCAGAACTAAACACAGGATAAGCAAACCACTGAGCAAGTCCCACAACACACAGCAAGCCAACAGAGCACCTCATCACACTGCAAAGGGCACACAGAGGGCACGCAGACACCAGGGCGAAGGCCTCAGCCCAGAGAACCGGCACGCGCCACACGTGGCATCGCAGTGCTCCGTCACCCCTTGCGCAGCCTCGCTTGCCATCCCTTCCCCACGGGAGGCAAGCGCCTGCCGAGGACGCAAAGGAAAACCTCGGCGCAACGAGCACAGAAAACAACAAAGGGCAAAGCACAAAAACCTGCCAGACCTGGGCAACCCCACACTGCTTCAAGCAATCATTTACCAACTGCAGGATGTGCCCATTCAATGCCAACACACCATGCAACAGCCAACTCCTACTGCTTCATCCTCCATGGGCACTAGTCCACTCCACCCCCTGAACCAGCATACATTTCCCTGCACACGGGCCAGGACCCTAGAAGGAAGAGAACAGGTAGTCACTCCAGGACCACAACCAAGGAGAAGGAACCCACAGTACAACTCCCACACCACACACCCGCTCCCCGGCTCAAAGGTCTCCGAGGGGCGCCCGGCTACAACGCCTCCCATTCAGCCGCAGAAAAGGCTTTAGCCTCAGGACAGCCCTCACCGTGCCTGGCATTATGCCGCTCCTTCTGCAGCCCTCACTTGTCCCTGCTTCGCTTCGTCTCCTCTCACAGGATGCAGGAACCTCCTGACAGCACATGGGGAAAGTTCACTACCAAACAAAAGGACAAAGCACAAGCAACTGCCCCAAACAAGCAACATAGGGTGCATTCAGACCCCTCCCAAAGGAGGGGACCAATTTAATTGCCAACACAGCCCTCCTTCCAGCTCTGGGAATAGGAAAGCAAGAACAACAAGTGCTGCACTGATGTTCAAAATCCAAGTAGACAGAAACACCAGTGACAAACCCAGACAGACAGAACAAAGTGCCCTTCCCAGAACGGAAGGGAGGCCAGCAGCAGCAACAGGCAGGCAGAGGCAGAGAGACAGGCACCCGCTCCTCTGCCCCACCACACCCAGGGACAAGATCTCCATCCAGATGCCAGGGGCAAACACTGAAACCACCTATATACTCAAAGATTATTGTCAGCCTGTACAAAGAGAGCCAGGACACACACACAGGCTAAACCCAACCCAGGCTTACACCACCCAGCTCTGGGGCACCCCAGGAGGCCAGAACCCTGCTGGAAACAAGAAGCGCCAGACACTATCAGACACTAGGCGTTTGCTCCCTCACCCAAAAAACCACAGGGAAGAAACCACTCACCACCACCCCACCACCCCTCCCTAACCAAGACCACTTTTAAGTATTCTGTTCCTTCATCTTCCAACACTGTGGCACAGTACTCCCTGTATCCTTCACCCCATCAAGATAGACTATGCTGGAAAAAGAACAGAAACCTAGCCAGCCCAGAGAGCAGAAGAAACGGCACAAAGCTAGAGACAGGGAAAGCTCCTCTGCAAACACCCGGCAGACACATCCAGACCCACTACTCGCTAGCTGAGCTCTTAAAGGCTTGCCTGTGGCCGCCCAGAGCCAGATAGTCACAGCGCATCAAAAAGCAATGCACCACAGCAACCACCATACACACAGTACATCCTGCAAACATGATAGAACAACTGTGAAAGAAACGGTCAGACAGGGAAACGAAGACATCGCACCGCTCCGAGGAAGCTCAGACACACCGCAGGTTCCAACCGCGTGATGCCACAGGGCCAGGGGCCTGACGCCACACAAATTGGGAAGTCAGGAGACAGCTGTGCGTTTTCTCCTCCGCCATCTCTGGGGCTCTTCACCTCTTCTTCCAGTCTCTGCTTCACAGTCCTGAAGCCTTGGCAAGAGGACTCCTCCACAGACAGACAAAAGAGACACACTTGCCACTGTTAACAACTCAGAGGCCCCATGGCACTGGAGGTAGCAGCCCCTCCTGCCAGGACTCCATGGGCAACTTTTGTTATTTTTTTGTTTTTTTAAACCACCTCATCCCGTAGCTGTGAGGGTGCAGGCAGAGCCTTCTCAGGGCTTTCCCATAGCAAGCAAGGGAAGCACTTGAGACGTCCAAACACAGGTCTCCTGCCAGTTCTGGGAAGAGCAGAGAAAGACTGCACTGACTTGGAAGACAACACGACAAACAGAAAGGCACACGGACACAGGACAAGCCATGCCTGGCACTGCTGGGACAGCCTGTAGCAAGACAACCAGCTAGGCAGAGACACACACCAAACTTCTGCCCCCGCAAAATCTAGAGAGGGTCAGACACCAGCACCCAAATGTTGGACCAAACCCAGCTCAGGGACCCACAACACTTAGTGCCAGAGGCAGGCAGGGATACTCAAGCCTCATGTACAGCCAGATGAGGGACTCCTGGCCAGAGCAAGCCACTACTAGAGATGAGGCAAACCTCAAACCCGACAACACTCTGCCTGAACCTTCCCCACCACACCCAGACAGCCCCGCTATCCCAAACGCAAAACATCTTTTAGCATCCTGATCCTCAGGGGCCCTTACCCTTTCCCCTCACCATTCCCTCCATGTACACCAGGAACCTAGAGAATAGAGAGAACAGGTATTCACCCCAAGTGGAAGAACAAAACACGGGTGAAGGGAACCACCGGGGGAATTCACACCCCACACATGCAGCCAAGGGAACACCTCAACACACTGCACAGGGTAGGCAGACAGCAGGGGGAAGGCCTCAGCCCTGAGAGCCAGCAGCCACCACAGCCGGCATCACACTGCCACACCAGCCATCGTGCATCCTAACCCTAACTCTCCCCATCCCAGAGGCACGCGCCTGCTGTGGGCACAAAGGAAAAACCTCACCACAAAGACCCATAAAGGGCAAAGCAGAAATACCTGCCAGACTTCACAACCCCAGACTACTCCAAGCAAGCTCCTTACCTACTACTGGATCTACCCATCTAATGCTAACACACCTCACAACACCCTGTTCCTCCCCAACTGCTCAGCTCCACTCCCTGAACCAGCATTCACTTCCCTCCACACTAGACAAGATCCTACAAAGGGACAGAACAGGCAGTCACCCCTAGGGGCACAAGTGAACAGACAGAGGGACCAACAGGTACAATTCCCACCCCACGCACCCAGCCCTGAGCTCAAAGCTCCCCAAGGCATGCCTGGCCAGGGTGCACCCATCCAGCCAGGACAAAAGGCTCACCCCCAGACGCAGCACTCGCCCAACCTGGCATAACGCTGCTCCTTCTCCAGCCCAGTCTCATCCCTGCTTGCCTTCCTCTCCACACAGGGGTACACAGGCACCTCCTGAAGCCACACGCAAGTGCAAAGCACAAGCAACTGCCCTACTGGAACACAATCCCACGCCGCTCAAAGTAACATCTTACTCGCTACAGGCTCTGCCCCCAAGTCCACCCGCAAGTCACCATGTGTGCGCAGCCGCCCGCTTCCTCCACTTCCTAAATGGTCGCGGCTCTACGTCGCTTCTCCTCTATCTCAAGCTCTCTTTTGCTCGCGGTCCAAACATTGGCATTACCCCAAAACAACAAGCAATTACTACATGGGACAGTATTCATATCTCATAGTACTGAGGGGAGACACCTTCCCCTCCAAACCACTCCCAAAACAAAGTAGGCAGGGTGCAGTCAAGCCACTCCCCAAAGGGGGAACCAATTTAGGTGCCAACATGGCCTTCTTTCCAGGTCTAGGAAGAGCAAAGGAAGAACAAAGGAAGTGCTAGAGTGGTTAAAACAAAAAACCAAAACGAAGAAAAGCCACAAACAAACAAGGAAGGAACACCAGTGACAAACCCAGAAAGACAGAACAAAGTGCAGTTCCCAGAACGGAAGGGAGGCCAGTGGCAGCGGCAACAGGCAGGCAGAGGCAGAGACGCACACATGCGCTCCTCTACCCCCGCACATCCAAGGGCAAGATCTGCACCCAGATGCCAGGGATAAACCCTATATAGCCAAGGGCAATTCTGAGACTTCACACAAACACAACAACTCACAACCAGGGTAAAATCTAATCCAGGGTTATACCACCCAGCTCTACAGCACACTTGGTGCCCACATTCCCCTCCGTCACCATCACTGCCCAGGAAGCATGGAGCTCCAGACACTGTCCCACACTAGGTATTACCTCCCCCACCTGAAAATCACCAGGGCAAATCCCATCCCTGCAACTCTAACCCAGCCCACCTTTCACCATCCTGTTCCTCCACCTTCCATCATCACGCCACAACACGCCCTTGTATCCTCCTCCCCCGAGATCAACGCAGCTGAAAAAACAACAAAAACCTCATCAGCTCTAAGAGGGGACACAAGGACACAAACTCAGAGGAAGAAAGCTCCTCTCCAAACCCCCACCACACACATTCAGCCCCACTACCCACCAACTGAGCTCTCAAAGGCTTGCCTGTGGTCACCCAGAGCCACATATTCACAGCAATCAAGGAGTCACCAATCACAGCACCGCCACACATACGGCGCAACCACCACAGGAGACCCCTCATCTCCTACAGGCATTACTCGCCACAGCCACGACCGTGCGGCTCATTCTCCACTCAACCTCACAGCTGGAAAGGGGAGGGGGTATGCCACCTGCAAAAGGTACACGCGCAAAACCACCTGGAAACACGAAAGAGCGAGTGCGAAGAAGCGGTCCGACAAGAAGACAAATACGTCGCGGTGGTCCGAGGAAGCTCCAACCCGCCGCGGGCTCCAGACGGGTGACGCCACAGAGGCAGAGGCCTCACACGAGACAAAATGGGAAGGCGTGAAAGGGCTGCCCATTTCCTCCGCTGCCACCTGTGGGTCTCTTCACCTATTCTGCCAAGTGTCCGCTTCACAAGCCTGAAGCCCTGGCAAGATGGCTCCTCCACACGCACATTCACAAAGAGGCAATGGCCACTATCAACAACTCAGAGGCCTCACAGCACTGGGGACAGTGGACCCTCCCTGCCAACACTCCCAAGCAAATTTATTTTACCACCGCCCCCCATAGCTGTGACTATCCAGCCAGAGCCCGCTCAGGAGTTTCCCTCAGCAAGCAAAGGAAGCAATTTTAATGTGCAAACGCAGGTCTCCTGCCAGTTCTGGCAAGAGGAGAGAAATGCTGCAGCGACTCTCAAAGCAACAAGACAAACAAGAAAGCACACGGACACAGGACAAGCCATTCCTGGCACTGGTAGGAGAGCCTGTGGGAAGACAAACAGCTAGACAGAGACGCACGCCCAACTCCTGCCCCAACAAAACCTGGGAAAGCCAGACACCGGCACCCAGATGTTGGACCAAACCCAGCCCAGGGAGCCAAAAAAGCTAGTGGCAGGGGCAGGCGGGGATGCTCAAGCCTCACGCAGAGCCAGATGAGGGACCCCTGGCCACAGCAAGCCACCGCAAGGAACAAGGGAAACCTCAGGTTCCGCGACACCCCGGCTGACCGTAACTGCTTGCACTAATTGAACTCATGACAACGTCCCACACCAGGGCCTTCCCACCACACACAGACACCCCCACCATCCCACAGCACCTTCTAGCATCCTGCTCGTCTTGCTCCCTTACCACTGCTCTGCTCCAGTCCCTCGCCCTCTCCCTTCTCCTCAGTGGCTTCCTTCTCCTGTGTTTAGTTCTGCTCCTTGGGCTGAACTCCAGTCCAGGGTCCTGATCTTTGCGGAGGCATTCCCACCCTACACGTCCAGCCAAGGGAGCACCTCTCCCCACCACTAAGGGCACACACAGGGTACACAGGCACAAGGGGAAAAGGCCTCACCCCTGACCGCCAGCACTTGCCACACCTGGCATCACTCTTCTCCTCCAGCCCTCAAGCATCCTTGCTTGCCATCCTCTCCCCATACGGGAGACAGGCACCTGCTGAGGCAGCCAAGGAAAAACCTCAGCACAACTAGCAACAAAGAGCAAAACAAAAACTAACTGCCAGACTCCAAAAACCCTAGACCGCCCCACGCCGTTTCGTACCAATTGCCAGAACTGCCCATCCGGCACCGACACGCCGTGCGGCATCGAGTTCCTCCTGCTTCACCCTCCGTGGGCGCTGCTCAGCTTCACTCCTTCAACCGGCAGTCATTTCCCTCTGCACAGGTCAGGACCCTGCAAGGGACAGAACACGCAGTCACCCCAAAGGGGACAAATGAACAGAAGAAGAAACCCACAGGTACAGTTCACACCACACACACCCAGGCCCCAGCTCACAGCTCTCCAAGACGTGCCTGCCCAGGGTGCACCCATCCATCTGTGAGAAGGGCCTCACCCCAAGAGACAGCACTCATGGGACCTGGCATCGCGCTCCTCTTCCTCCAGCGCGCTCTCCTCCCTCCTTGCCATCCTCTCCACACAGGGGAAGCAGGGACCTCCTGAGGGCACACAAGAAACGTCACTGCAAAACAAAATGGCCAAGCACAAGCAACCGCCCCGTGGCAAGACCACGCCACACCGCTCCAAGTAACATCTTACTCACTGCAGGCTCTGCTCGTGCACACAGGTCCACCGAACAGGCAGAGGCCTCCCTCCAGGTGACCCAGAAGCGAGCATGGCTGCACAACCACCTGCTTCCTCCACCCGCTTCTACCTAGCGCTGGCTCTAGGTCTCTTCGCCTCAGCTCTTCTCCACTCACGCTCGACATATTAACATCACACCCAAAACAACAAGCAATTACTACACGCAACAGTATTCACGTCTCATAGTACTGACAGCAGAGACAACGCCCCCCACCCCCAGCAGCCTAGGACACCGAAAGCATAACACCCCCACTCGCACGCGAGGCACACAGGGTGCAGTCAAAGCCCACCCAAATGAGGGGATCAATTCAGTTGCAAACACACCTATCCTTCCAGCTCTGGGAAGAGCAAAGAAAGAAAGAAGAAGTGCTGCTGTGATTTTAGATATCAAAGTAGAAAGAAACACCAGTGACACACCCAGAGACATAGGACAGAGTGCAATTCCCAGAACTGAAGGAAGACCAGTGGCAGCAGCAACAGCCAGGCAGAGGCGGACACGCACACACCCGCTCCTCTGTCCCAGCACATCCAATGCTGTCACCTGCACCCAGAAGCCAGGGGCAAACACTGAAACCCCTAATATACTCAAGGACAATTTCCAGCCTTTACAAGGAGTCAGGTCTCACCACCAAACTAAACCCAATTCAGGCTTACACCCCCTGCTCTGCAGCATCCCTAAGGGCCACAAGTCCCGGCTTCAGCATCACTTCCCAGACAGCACGGAGCTCCAGACCCCATTACGCACAAGGCGTTTCCTTCCCCACCCAAACACGACCAGGGAAAACGCAACCCAGCCTCCCACTTTAACCCAGCCCACCTTTCGGGATCCAGTTCCTCCATCTTCTACCACCACCGCAGAAGCCTCGCTTCTGTTCCTCTCCCCCACAACATTGAGGCCACTGGAAAAAAAACAAAAACCTCATCAGCCCACCGAGGGAATGCAAGGGCACCGACTCGGAGATAAGGGACGTTCCCCTCTCCAAACCCCCAGCATACATCCAGCCCCCCTATCCACTAACTCTGCTCACAAAGGCATGCCTGTGGCCAGCCTGAGGTGCATATTTACAAGCAATCAAGGACTCAGCTAACCTACACAGGGGACAGCCACCGCAGGAGAGCCCTCACCTCCAACAGGCACTACTCACCCCAGCCACAATCATGCTGCTGCTTATCCAGGCATCCTCACAGCAAGAAGTGGGAGCGGAGACGCACCGCCTGCAAAGCTACACACAAAACCTCCTAGAAACATGAAAGAACAAGTGTGGAAGAAGTGGTCAGGCAGGAAGACAAACGCATCACACTGTTGCAAGACAGCTCAGACCCACCCCAGACTCCAGCCAGGTGATGCCACAGGGGAAGAGGCCTCACACCACGCAAATCAGGAAGTCACAACAGGGCTGCCCGTTTCCTCCTGCACCATCTCTGGGACTCTTCACTTCATCTTCACAGAGTCTGCTCCACAGCCCTCAAGCCTTCAGAAGATGGCTCCTCCACACACATACAGAGACAAAGAAAAGGAAATTGCCACTATCAGCAACTCAGAGGCCTCACCGGGCTGGGGACAGTGGCCCCACCCTGCCAAGACCCCACGGGCACCCTTTCTTTTCCTTTTTTTTTTTTTAACCCCCCCCCCATAGCTGCAAGGGTGCAGGCAGAGTCCTCCTAGGGCTTTCCCACAGCAAGCACAGCAAGCACAGGTATTCACCCCAAGTGGAAGAACAAAACACAGTCAAAGGGAACCACCGGGAGAATCGCCACCCCACACATCCAGCCAAGGGAGCACCTCAACACACTGCTATGGGCACGCACAGGGTAGGCAGACAGCAGGGGAAAGCCTCAGCCCCGAGAGCCAGCACTCACCACACCTGGCATCACGCTGCGCCTTCAGTCCTTGTGCGCCATCAGTCCTCATGCTTGCTATCCCTTTCCCAGATACGATGCAGGCACCTGCTGAGGACGCAAAAGAAAAGCCTCAGCATGAAAAACATCAAAGGGCAAAGCACGAATGTCTGAGTCTAGCAGTTAGCCCCACACTGCTCCAAGCAACCTCTTACCAACTGCAGGATCTCTCCATCCAGAGCTGCAACCCACAAGAAGCAAATACCTCGCTCCAGGTGATCACGTGAGCATGGCTTCAGGCCGTCTCCAACTCCTTCCACGCCATACCAGCTCCAGGGCTCTTCACCTCTTCCTCAGCTCTTCTCCACTCAGGACCAGACTTTGGTCATCTTGCCAAACATGTCCACACCGCCAAAAATGAACAACAGAAATTAACACTTGCAGCGCTATGCGCAGGTCTCACACCACCAACGGGACAGCATCCCCTCCCTCCCAACCAGGGGTACAACAGCAGCTTGGACTGGCCCCACTAACAAACCGCAGGGGGCTGCAGCTACACCCCTCCCAAGTGAGGGGATCAATTTACATGCAAACACAACCCTCCTTTCAGTCCTGGGAAGAACAAAGTAACAAGTGCTGCAGTGATTTTTAAGAACAGAAGTACAAAGACAGACACCAGTGACACACCCAAAGAGATGAGACATAAATGCAATTCCCAGCACTGAAAGGAGGCATGTGGCAACAGGTACAGCCAGGCAGAGACCCAATCCTCTGTCCCACCGCAACCTGGAGATCTTTGCACAGACTCAGAGCAACTCTGGGCCAAGCCAGCCCAGCCATACACCACTCATCTCAGAGGCACTCCTGGGTGCCATGGCCCTCCGCTTGAGTAGCCCTGCCCTGGGAGCGTGCAGCTCAGGACACCAACCCAGAGCAGGGACTTCCCAACCCACCCAGACACCCCCACTCAAAACACCACCCCCGCTTGAGGTAAGTCCACCTTCCATCACACTACTCCTCCTGCTCTATCCTCCATCACCATGGCACGCCTCCACTTCTTTGCATCCATCTCCAACCCAAAGTCTCTCCACAACAGCCAGGATCCTGAAAGACAAAACAAACCACGGAGCCCACAGGGTCAATCAAGAGCAGACTGAAAGGCAGGGGAAATCCCTCCCAAACAGCATACACACACATCCAGGCCCCACCACCCAGTGTCTCCAAGCTCCCAGAAGCCATCCCTGTGCCTTGCAACAAACTGACAAATCAAAGACAACCCCACACTGATCCAAGGAAGCTTGCACCTCCCCCGGGCTGTGACCATGTCCCGCTCCAAGGCAGCTAAGGGCACAAGGGCAGAGGCCTCACCACAGGGAATCCAGAAGCACACACCCAGCCTCTTGCTCCCTCCATGAGTCATCAGCTCTAGGTCTCTTCATTACACTTGCTTCTCAGACCCTAGAAACTTTGGCAGAAAGGCCAACCGACCCCACCACAACCAAAAAAACCTTACAAGCAACTCCACTTCCAGTCCTCACAGCACCGAGGGCAGAACAACTCCCACCCAAAGAGTTACAGAAGCAGCTCTATTCCACCCCTCACCCCCTCCATAGGAACCAGTCATCCCCTCTATAAGTTTTCCCTTTCCAGAGGCTTATTCCATCTCTCCAGAGCGCTCCGATGGTCTAATCAACCACAGTGCTCTGGAGCCTGCCCACAGATGCACGCAGGCTGGGGGAGGGGGAAGAAGAGAGATCAAGCCCCTCACTGCTTCCCCCCCCACAGCCCTCAGCAGAGCCTGCCAACACGAGCTGCTGGGCATTGCACAGCCCCCGAGTTGCAGGGGGCGGGTGCTTCCCTCCTCAGCAGCTGTTTCCCTCAAGGCTGCCCAGGCAGGGTGCTAGCTGCATGGCTGCAGCCCCAGCTCACAGGCTGCACCTGCTGGATCCAATGGTGCACCGGTTTCTGGAAGCCTGGCTGTGCTCAGAGAAGCTCAGGCTGGATGTGTTTCCAGTGCCCGGGGAGCACAAGAGTGACTCTTGAAATCAAATTACCGCTTTTTTTTAATAAAATTAGTCATTGTTGTAGATGTTCTCTTTTTAGAACCTAACTTGGTATTTTTCTGCTTCTGAGATGACAAAACCCCTTCCTGAAAGGAGTGTTTCCAGGGGGAAAGGAGAGGGGCTTCTAGTGGCAAAGGCCAGGGTTACGGGATAGGACTTGCTGCCCAAGGGGCAGGGCACAGAGCCAGGGGCAGGGCTGCAACCCGTGCCACCACTTGGTGAGTGGCCCTGCACCGGAAATAATTGCTGACGCTGTGTTAAAGTACGCACTCAAAGGGTACCTAAAAATCCTGGACTTCAACAAATACTTTTGGAATAAAAATGTAATTCCTAGCGTTTTGGGGGCTGCAGCTAGTAAACTAGCATTAAAAACAGCAGAGCTCAGGACGCCGCCCCACAACGGGACCGCTCACCCCCAGCCCCACGCGAGACGCATTTCTGCCGGGCCCCGAGACCAGCCGGCCGCAGCTGGCTCCCGGCACCCGCAGGGTCAAGCCTTCCGCCCCCGCCCCCCGGCAGGGCAGGGCAGGGCAGGGCAGGCCAGGTGCGGCTGGGGCACCTCGGGCCAAGGCCCAGGGCACGCAGGGGCCGGAGCCCAGGGGAAGGCCCAGCCGGCACAGGGGACACTCCTCGCACCCAGGCCCCGCGGCCCCCTTCTCCTCGGAGACCAGGCACCGCGGCGGAAAGACCCGCCCCGACTCGAGGCAATTAACGCGGGCAATTAACAGCACTCCCAGGCCAGGACTCGGACCGAGGGCAGGTCTCAGCCAACGGCTCCCAAAACACCCCCGGCCCCAGCAAAGCAGGGCCCCAGGCGCCCGAGGGACAGCACCCCACGGAGCAGCGCGCCCGCCGGCTGGGAGCAGCGCAGAGAAAGCGGCGGGTTAACAACACGAAAACGAGGACGGACAAAACGCAGGAGCGCGGGGACACGGGGCAGCGCCGCCCCAGCACGGGGGACCGGGCACGCCCAACCCGCACAGAGGGCGCGGCGCCTTCCCCGGCGCAGCTCAGCCCACAGCTCCCGCCTCCAGCGCCCCGAGGCCGGCCCGCCGAGCCCCGCCCCTTCCGGTCACGTGCCGCGCCCGCCAGTGCTCGGCTTTTCACGGGATGAGCGCCCCGGGCGCGCAAGGAGGCAGCTCCGCACGGGCCGCCGGGCCCCGCCGCACGAACCTGGGCCCGTGGCCGCCACCGCCCCGGCGGCACCAGCCGCACCTCGGCTTCTCGCTGCTGCGCCGGGACCCGAGGGCGGCCCGGCGGATCCCGCCCAGGCCCCCAGGAAGAGCGCTCGGACCCCAACCGCCCCGCGCTCCTGCCGCCCGCCCCGCGCACTCCGGCCCGGCCGCAGGGCAGTGCGCGCTGGGTCTGGCTCTGCCCCTGGGACGGGAGGAGGGACCGGGACTGCAAACTCTGCCCTCCCCGTCCGCCAGCGCCGTCCTCACCGCCAGGCAGGGGCCGCTGCGGCTCTCGGCGCACCCCAGCCTCGGGCAGGTACGCGGTCCCGCAGCTGCCGGACTGCGCCGGCCCGAGGCAGGTCCTACCTGTGAGGAAGCGCTAGCGCGCATCAGGCATCACCGCCACAGGTGCCGCCTTGTCGTGCGGAGCTGCGCATCTTGTTCCGTGGCCGTGTGCGACAAGCACTTGTTTCCAGCATCCGTCCTGACCCCGGCTTGGCGCTAATGCCATAGCCCCCAAAACCTCTGCGGGTGAGGCACCTGACCCACTCAGCCAAGAAAGAGCACCTGGCCCACGCCACACTACCCGGCACACAGCTTTAAACCCAACCCCCAGGTGTTGGCACCTGGCTCCCACCCCAGACCTTTGCTTCCGGTGTCTGCAGGACGGGGCGAGCTGGAAGGCAAAGGCGAGGGAATCTGCACCAGCGAGGGACCTGCTGCCAGTCAGACCCACCACCTCCCACCCCGCGGGGGAGAACGTGCGTGGTGCTGCACTACTGCGTGGGGGACCTTTGGGGTATGACAGGCAAGCTCAGGCTGCAGTTTGGTCTCCTGCCTCTTAGCTGCCTGGGTGGCCACTGTAGTGGGACCCGCCTTTTGCATTTCAAGGGTAACCATCGAGGGAGCCGTAGCTGCGTCATTTCTGTGCCCGCGTCGGCCTGCGAGGTTCTGAGCGCAGACTGGCCGCAGTCTCCTCGGCCCAGGCCCGGCGGTAACGAGCTGTTAGTAAGAACACGAAATGGGGGAACTCAGAAACCAAAACAGGATTGCAATACTAAGGAACCAAGCAGCCGTATGGGCAGGCCTTGCTGAGCCTCAACTTTGCCAAAATGCTTTCGGCAGTGCCATGCCAGAGCCTGTCCTCGACCCGACTGCCGGCAGGACGACCCACCCGCTCCGCCCACAGAAAAAGCGTGGAGAACAGGCCGAGGTGTCCACCGGACCCTTCCCAGCCGGCACGACCTTCCCCATTTGCCCGGGCAACAAGAACGCAACCGTGCTCAGCTCGGTCCTCGTCCTCAGGTCCGGTGCCGAAGCAGCCTCCGCTCGCTGCACGGGGCCCACGTCCATCTTTATACCCTAGCTCTGCTCACTGTGCCCTCCAGGACAGGAAGAGGCTCCCTACCTTCCTCCCTGTTATCTACACCACCAGCCAAAGGGAGCAGAGAGGTTCCTCTGCAAGATTTGAAAGGGTCACAGCAAGGTAGAGAGAAATGCTGCAAGGCTGCCTAGGGGCAGGGTCAAGGAACGGGAGGGAGGGAGCGAGAGACTCTCTGAATCACGGACCAGGATGGTGGGGGGTCCTAGAGTGAAAAAGGGCAAGAACCACTGCTTTAAAAGTTGGCCAGGTAGCAGTGAGAGGGGCTTAAGAAAGGCTGTACCTGTGCTCGTGGAGGCAGGGAGGGAGAGGGCAGCAAGAGCCAAGGTAAGCAATATATAGGACTCAGGCACAGCATTCACCTGGCAAAGCTGTGCAAGTCCTGCCACTCCTGGTTTAGGAAAGAGCCCCACGTTCCCGAGCCTGGTTGCGCGGCCTTGTGCTGCTATCGCTGACCGCAAACTTTCTCCTGCCGTCCGCTTCTGAAAACGATGGGGAGCGTGCACGAACCCAAGTGTGCTTAGCGCTCCCCTCTCCTCTTAGAGCGATCTAGGGAAAAAGCTGAGAAATTATTCCAACACCTCCCTACTTGGGCACTCCTAGCAACGGCAAGGCCAGACTACCCTACTGATGAGCATCTCGCTCTGTGTCCATGCTCTGCTCTGCTCTGCTCGCTCGGAGTTAGGTGCTATCTTTCCTTGCAGGGAAGGGCCGTTCTTTTGCCGTTGTGCACCGTTGCCAACGTGACAGCTTGCTCCCCGGCAATCTCCACAGGCTGTGAAGGGACTCAAAAGAAAGAGGCAGGGGCCGGGACCCTGGGGAGGCTGCTTCTGCTGCAGCACAAAGAACAAACTGAACGCAGTGGCAACAGGCCGCTGGGGATGTCCCTGCTGCTGTCACCGTGGGAGTGTGCTGCTCCTTGGTTGAACTGCTACAGGCTAGAACCAGTTTCTTCACAGGCTGGATCCAAACCACAGGCCATAGGTTTTTTGACCCCTGTTTTACCAGACCAACTGTAAGATACAGGCAACCTTTGGGGTATGACAGTACCTTTCCTCAGGATGCTGGGAAGGAACCAGGACTGAAAAAGGGGACTGGGATGCCTAAAACCTTGCTTCTGTCCGTCCAAACCGTGCTGTTGTTGCCACAAAAGACATAACAAAAAATCTTGCCTCCCCCATGGTTCCTGAACCTTCCCAACACCACCACCACCACTTGCATACTTAAATCATTTGGTTTCCTTCTGTCACCTGTTTGGAAACTTCCTTTTCTTACTGGACCTGCCAGGTGCTTTGTTGGCAAAGTATATGGGAAAACAAATAATAGTAATAGTAAGAATCAGAACAGGGATAATATTAGTAGTACTAACATTACTTACAGAAATTTGCTGAACAGAAGATGCAGGTCTCATCCATGCCTCTTCCTTCCATTCCCCACCCCTCCAACTATCCTGCATGGACATACAAGAAATAAGCCCCTGGGGGGGGGTCTCAACAACAGGGTGCAGTCCCACAACTGAAGCCTGTACTACAAGGCTGTTTGCTTTCTTACCACAGTCCAGAAAACCAAGGTGTCACAGCCCACATCTCCCAAGCAGTGCAGGCTGCTTACAAGGGCCTGCCAACTGCTCCAGGCAGAGTCACTGCCAGTAGCAGGTAGCGCAGCCCTGTGGGAGGCAGGGGGAGACCTGGCCAGTCCGGGGTTGCTGAACCTCCCCCTTCCTCCTAGCTCTTCCCCCAGGCACTTGGCCAAGCAGCCAAGAATGCCCCCGCCCCCAACCCTGGTCCTTTAACAATGACAGTCAACACACAAGCAGTGAAGGAGGGACATGCACCCCCTCACCCCCAATCGCTGACCAATGCACTAAGACTCTAACATGGGCCCCTGCTCATGTCCTTTTCTTTTTCGTTTCCTTGTGATAAGCTACATGTGAGACTTGACAGATTTTGTTGGAATCTGACAGGCCACACTCTGAGCGCTTCCATTGCAGCCTTCAACTTGCAGTCTGGGCTGTCAACCAGGTATCTTGGCCCCCGCTCCCATGCCACTTCCCCTGCTCAGATGGCTCAGGTTTGGACAGGGGATGTGATGTCTCACAGGTATCACCCTTTAAAGCTCAGTAGTGGGGAGCAGAACAATTTTGCTTCCCTGCGTGAGCGACATCTCCAAAGCGTTCCTCTGACAGCTGCACCTCACACACGGCACACCCCAGAAATAGTAACACACAGCTGCAAGTCTTCATTGTAAACCCGTGACCACACAGGACTTCTGTGAGGCCCTCCGTGCAACTCCTTAAACCGGTCCTCCACCACGTACAGGAGACAGGGTGGGTACCCGGGGAAAGCACCAGGGAACAGAAGCACTGGCACACAACAGCTCCTGAAATGAGCGACAAGTAAAGAGGCAGGGATGTTACGAAGATGGTGATGAGAAAGGGGAAGGAAGGCTATGGGCAGATTCCCCTCGGTGTAAACTGAAAATATGGTCAGGGCCTGACAGACCACGCTCAGTATTGCAGACTACACACCTACCAGAAGCCTAACTTAAGAACGACACGTGCTTAAGCTGGCATACAAGGAATAGGCCGTGAGCCTACACTTACATCCCAAGGAACGGCCAAAAAAAGTGGAATAAAATTCTGCTTCTCAAGACTTTAATACCAGACAAGACCAAGAGCGAGTAGCTGCTTTCTGGAACGATGGGAAACGGCAGCTACGAGCAGCAACTGGCATTTGGTTTTGTGACCCTGTTACAAGTTAAAATAGGTCTAAATGGCAGAGTCTAACAAACACAAGGCAAGGAGCGTTCCCAGGCAGGCAGGGAGAGAGATGAGCAGTGTTCCTCCCTTCCAGACTCGGAGTTTCCCCAGGGACACGGGCCCCAGCCATCTGCAGGTCCAAGCGCACAGGAAAATGGGTTCGGTCCCGTTCCCAAAGTTTCAGCAAAACGAGTCTACGTGACGCCCGTCAAACTATCGATTTAAAAAGCCCACGTAAAAATTAGGTTTTTACAAAAGGGAAACTACAGAGACCTTTGCAAAGTGGAGACAACCTCCTGTTAGCCTCCTCCTCCCTCCTGCATCTCCCCCAGCCGGTAGACTGGACAATCTGTATTGTGGTGTGACAAGTCACTAGGTAGGCATAGCACAAAGGGTTTATTCTTATGCCTCGAGGTGTGATCAATAAAAGTGCATATTCTAGCCCTGTCTCTAGCTGCTTTATCCAATTTGGAGGGTTGTAATCCTTTATACGCTAAGAGCATCACCGGCAAATGTCATAGCGTCTTCACTTCACGTACAAAAAGGGTAATTGGCAGGGACCCGGGTTTTGCATTCACCAGGGAAAAATGCAGTAAAACCCAGTATGTCACCTTAAGAACTCCGACCCAGTAACGACTCTGAAAATCATGTAAAGCTTGGCCCTACTCACAAAAGTTAAAATACTGAATAATAACGCTAACTGCATAATGCAAGACAATGCAATTTCATGGCCAGGCCACCTAAGAAAGAATTATGAAGTCTCTTCCATCTTATCGGGCTATATTCAGGATGATTTCACACAGACTCTTAGTTGTCTGGTGTGTAACGGTATGAAGCGTCTATCCTCAATTAATTAGCACGATAAATATCTCTTTTCCGACTAAGTCGCGTTTATATGCTGAAACACATTCTCCGTATGTAATAGATATCTCCTCCTGATTTAGTATGTTTTTCCTAGCAGTTAATCGGTTTCTCGATACGTTCCAAACTGAATAACCTCTCGTTACCGAAGAAGCTAACTCGTTCGCATTAGAAATTTCTGATAACCGGTACTTGGCAGGTTTTTCCTGTCGGTTACTGTTTGGGACTCCATCTTAATTTACACAACTAAAAGAATGCTTTGAAGTTGCTAAAGTAAGGGGATAAAAAGTAAAACAGCACACAGCACACGCACGCTTCAGGAGTGAAAAATCTCTCTGACACGGCTTGCCGACACACCCAACTTACTCTACAAGGTGAAGGGAAACAGACCGCCTCTTTGTCGCCTGTTTGGCGAGAAATCATCACCTTACAGCTAATTACTGGACTTTGATTTGGTTTGGATTTGCCTGACTTGATCTTAAATACTTGTAGTAAATAAAGCCTTTCCGTCACTCCTCGAACCGAGTGTCGTGTCAATCCCTGGGCTAGTCCGGAAACCTAGGTTTTTATTTGCTGATACCCAGCGCCCCCAGATTTTCTCCTTTAAATGAGAAAAATCCAGATTTTCACCTCTAAAGGGGAACAGCATGACCAATGGTGGGTTTCTCCTTGCAGGCTGCCAGACTTCCATCCTGCAAGGTGCTCAGGGAAACAGGAGGAGGGGTCACAAAGGGGTGCTATGTGCATGTGACCATGTACACAGGTACATGCCTGCGCACAGGCTGGAGAGTGGGTCCCCACATGTAAATCAGGTGCGGCGGAAGGAGGTGAACTGAGGCCCCCATAAATGGGGAGTGACACGCAGATGATGCACCTCCAGGCAGAAGCGTAAGCAGCTGCGGGTGCATTTTACCCCATCAGAGTGTTTAAGGCAGAAACTCACACTCACCTGTTACCCGTGGTCCCTTGGATATTTCCAAGTCCCACTTCTTTCACGCTGCAGCTCCTCGCTGACACTGCTCCCATGAACAGGTGCACAAGGAGCAGTTGGAAAGAAAGGGAAGACCCACGTTAGACCATTTCATTGGAGTGAGAAGACACGCACTGTTAACCGCACCGCAGTGGATGAAATGACCCCCGTGGGCCAGCCCAGCACATTCCCGTTCAGACTTATCAAATGACCACACACACACACACAAAATCACACTTTTCTACACGCACTACTACAAAAAAGGTTTCCAAATCACCATGCATTTTCCCTCATACAACATACCCATATTTCCATATGCTTACCCCATCGCCACACAATTTTCCACAGGTCGCACAAACCAGTTCCCAAATCACCCTAAAGTTACCACACCATTTTCTAAAAATTAAATCATCATATTTCCACGCAAAACCCCTATAGTCCCAAACAAATGTCCTGTATACCTCTAGGTCCTAAATTCCACAACAAAAATCACATTTCCAAACATTTCCAGGAAAAAGTTCCCAAAGCACCACAGAACTCTCCCAAAACCACCATATTTCCCCAAACGTTTCTACAAAAAAACTTCCATATCGCCACACAAAATGACCAACCTCCCACTCAAAAAAACCCAACACCCTACCACACTGCCAGAAAAAGGGTTTTCAAATCAGGGCCAGTTTTCGACATGGAAACCACCACGTGTCCAAACACAGGCACACACATGCCCACAGAAATTTTTCCAACCCCTGCCCACCATTTCCCTCACACAACACAAGCATATTTCCACACTTACCCAGTCACCACAAACTATTCCACACGTCCCACAACACACAAGTTCCACAAAAACAGTTCCTAAATCACCCTAATATTACCAGACCATTTTCCACACACACAAAAAAATCACCAGATATTTCCACTCACATTTCCATGTACACCTGTGCCAGATCACCAGTTTTCCACGCAAAAAAAATCACATTTCCAAAACAGATCTTTTTTCACCACACACCATCACATCTTCCACAAAAAAGCACATTTCCACAGACACGCTCCCCAGTCCCCACAGAATTCTCCCACACGTTTCCCCACACCTTTCCACCAACCCATCACCAAATTACCACAAAATGACTCACCTGCCACCAAACAAATCAGCACTTCCAGATAAAAAGGGGGTTCTCAAATCACCACACAGAACAAACTGTTTTCCACACAAAAGTCGCCACATGCCCTCAAAAAAGGTTTCCAAATCCCCACACCGTTTCCCCCACACAACACAACCATATTCCCATGCACACACATTTCCACAGCTCCCACGAACATCAGTTGCACAAACAGTTCCCAAATTACCCTAAAACTACCACACCACTTCTCACTGGCATAATCACCACATTTCCACAGACATCTCCACAGAGTTCCTAAATCACTAGTTTTCCACACAAAAATCACATTTTCCAAGAAACAACGTCCTTTAGTACCACACACCATCACCAGGTTTTCACAACATTTTAACATTTCCACACATTCCCCAAATAAACGTCCCAAATCCCCACAGACCTCTCCCAACGTCACAAAATATCTCCAAACATTGCCACAAAAACGCCCCCAAGTCATCACAAAGGATGTCTGGTTTTCCACACGCAAACCACCACAAGCCCACACACGAGCCCACAAAAAGGGTTTCCAAATCCCCAGACCATTTTCCCCCCACAACACAGCCGTATTTCCATACAGTGAACCAATCCCCGTACAATTGTCCACAGGTCCCACAACACGCCAGTCGCACAAACAGTTCCCAAATCACCCTAAAATTACCACACCACTTCCACACAAAAATCACGAGATTTCCACAAGGTTCCCAAACCATGACGTTTCCACACAAAATAGCAGTATTTCCAAACAAGGCACTATATCACCACACACAATGACCAAATTCCCCCCAAACAATCACATTTCCACAATTTCCAAATACAGGTCCCAACTCCTCACACAATTCTCCCAATACCACCATATTTCACACATTTCCACAAACCACCTCCAAATCGCCACACTAAAGGACCAACTTCCCACCAAAAAGATCATCACACTGCCACAAAAAATGTCTCCCAAGCCCCCCACACAAAACAGGCAACACGAAAACCCCCCGGTGCTCACACAGCTCCACGCCCCTGCTCACGGGCACATTTCCACCCCCTCCCCCGGGTCCGTCCGGCGCCGGGGCCTGCCCGCCCGCACCGCGCTGCCCCGCCGCGCAACGAGGCCGCACCAGGCGCCCCAGGAGAGCGGCGGCTCCGACTCCGTGCGGGGGGCGCGGGGCGAGCAGCGCGCCCAGGGCCAAGCGGAGCGGAGCGGGGCGGAGCAGCGTCCCGCCAGCATCAGCTCGAGGAGGAAGGGGCCGAGCTGCGGCACCGCGCACAGAACACCCGCCCGCCCCGCCGTGCCCTGCCCCGCCCGTGGCCATGGGGGATCCCGCCTGCAGCGCTGATGCCTCCGCTGGGCAAGCGGCTGCCTGACAGCCCCGAGGGTCGCGCACAGCACCCCGGTCTGCTCTGCCCCGAGCCAGCCTTGCAGACGGCCCCACACGTGCCGGCTCAGAGCTGCCCCTCGTGTCCAGAGCGCACGGCAGCGCCGGAGCCCGGGTGCTGCTGCGGAGCGTGCCCGCCGCCCACCGGGCTCTGACTGACACCGGGAACCGCGTGTCCACCCCACGCCTGATAACGCTGCAGGCCCTGGCTCCCACGTGCTGCTCTAATGACGAGGCATCCTGCTTTTCCCTGATAAAAAAAAAAGGCAAAATCTCTGATAGATAACCCCACTAATTCTCAAATAAAAACACCAAAATGTCTGATTAAAATGAAAAGCCCCTCAACTCCCCACTCCGCCCAACCTCCTGGCCCCCAGCTCTACCAGAGAGGGCCCCCAGCTGCCAGCACTATGGGGCCAGGGACCCGTGTCCACGGCACCCTGCCCGGCAGGAGACAGCGGCTGCTGCAGCAGACCAAAGCCCAGCTCCCCCCACCCACTGCCTGCCTGCTGCGGGCTCAGGCTGGGTGAGGGGTTCCTCACAGCTGTGCGCATTCCCGAGGGGCAGCGGGAACCCGTGCCCACAATCCTGTGTGCAGGGCAGGGGCAGGCTGCCCACTGCAGACTCAGGCTCCCTCCCTGCTGCCCTTGCCCCGGGGCCTCTGCAGCCCAGCAGGTGCAACCCGTTGCTTTCAGGAACAGTGGGACCACAGCCCCAGCCCACACAGCACCAGTGAGGGACACAACCGCATGCCACCGTGGACTTAGGGGACACATTGCCCCCACTCCCCCACCAAACGCAGCCCTGGATCACCTGTTCACCCACCTGAGTCGCATTTGGGACTGATCTTTTCCGTGAGGACAAGGCTGCGGGTCAGGAGTGAGGGCAACACAAGACAAGCAGAGGCTGCGGGCTGGGAGTCAGGGGCACCAAAGCATCCCACAAGCACGGGCTGGTGGGCAGCAGCACAGAGCACCCCCAGCACCAGGCTCCTCCCGCACTAGCCAGAAGCACAGGGACCCCCCAGTGCCCTGGCCTGCCCTAGGACGCTGCCACGGACCTGCATGCACCCCTCACCTGGTCTGGAACACATCTCTGACACCCGTGCATCCTGGTCCCTGCTCCTTTGTAGTTCAAACCCAACCATACCATAAAGTCCCCCCTGGCTCTACACTCAGGTGACTGGGCCTGCACTGGCAGTGTCATGTCACCCAGGGGGAAACCTGCACCCACACCCCATGGGCATGGAAGAAAAATGGTTGCACTGCCCAGGCACCTACAGGAACCGCACCCCCACCCCCCCGCCCCAAGTGTTTCCCAGGAAGCTCACAGAGGGCAACACAGTGCAATTCCCTCAGCTCTGTGCCTTACCCCATATACCTTCTACCGCTGCAGACCCGAAGGCACTTTGCAAGACGCTCTGTACAGCAGTTTCAGCTTAACTCCATAGAAAAATTGCTCCTTCTTAAGGGTAACTGTGCACCCCCTTACATCACCTTCCCACATACACAGGAGGCAGTGGCTACACAGCAGAAGGACAGACAGAGGAGGAGAGAGAGGAAAAAAAGGCCCTCAGATAAACAAACAGCTTCAGGCTGAAACAAGTAGAGTATGGAGGCATAAAACTCTTCCCCACCTCCCTTGCAACTCTCCACGTGCAGCTGGGAAATACCGCTGGAGCCAACCTGCAGACTGTGATGGGACAAGGGATTTCACGGGAGGCCTTCAGGGGAAGGGTGGGACAGAGGCTGACAGAAACATTAGGGTCACGGGCTCCGTGGTGTTGGCCACAGGAGGACGAGAGGTTAATATGTGCTGAAGCTGCCAGAGTTCCAAGTGCTCGACACCTAATCCAGACACCGGGAGGTACAACAGCAAGTCTCTGGGTCTGAGCCACTGGTATCAGCCTGGCCCAGGGGCAGGCCATTGCTTTTGCAAGGCTCTCCTAGTAGTTGGGAAGCAACAGCTGCAGCCGCTGGAGGTGCTAGCTTTGGATGCTTGCGAGCAAACGGCGTGCGTCCGGTCAGAAGCCGAGGCAACTGCTGGTGCGTAGCGTTCCCTGACCGCGTACGAGGCAGGAACGCGCAGGCACCTGCTGCCAGGGCTGGCTCGGATGTTTCCGAGAGACCGGTGCGGGCCCCAAACGCTCGTTTCTCAGTAGCTCACGCAGGGACCCGTTGCAGATGCGACGGATGTCGGGGGCCCTTCTACTCCGGGCCTTTTGGTTCCGAATGTCACGCTGCGCTTCCTCGCCGATAAGCTGGTTCCAACGACAGGAGCGCAAGGACTAGCCTGTGAGAAAGGGCAGACGCACGTCAGACACTTTCACGCAAGGTAAAATGCTCACGCTGTTAACCCCAGCACAGATAGCGATAAGATGACCCTGCTGCCAGCCTCGGCCATTTTCAAGGTGCCTAGGCTGAGCCGCGCTTACGCTGTTAAGCACAAGGGCCAAGGCTTTGTTCCGAGTAACCGCAGCGTGAACCTTCGCAGCTGCGACAACTAACTTGGTCAGCAAGTAAAGGAAACCGTCAAACACAATTAAACAAAGCACAAGTCCTAAAAGGAGCTAACAGACCGTACATAAATGATCCCTATATGGTATATCATAGGTTTATCTTTAGCTAGCAGTGTGGCAATTGATGTAACTAAATATACTGCATGTTATTTTCTATAATAGATATACTTTTGCCCTCCTCTGAACCCTCACAAGGTTGTCCACATCCCTCTTGAAGTGTGGCGTCCAAAACCGGACAGAGTACTCCAACTGCAGCTCGACCAATGTCGCGTAGAGGGTAAGCATCACCTCCCTGGACCTGTTTGTCCTGCACCTGCGAACACATGATAAAGTGCAGTTAGCTTTACCAATCGCTTTGTCACGTTGACAACTCACGCTCATCTCGGTATCGACGCTGACTCCGAGATCCCTTTCCGCTGCTCTGATGCTGAGAAAGCCCTCCCGCAGCCTGTAAGCGTGCCGGTGATTCCTTCTCCCTAGGTGCAGCACTTTGCACTTGTCTTTGTTCAACTGCATCCTGTTCTGGTCTGCCCATTTTTCCAACCTGCCCAGGTGCCCACAGATTTGGTCCCAACCCTCTAGCGCACCGGCTCTCAAACTTTGTTTTGCACGGACCGCTTGAAAATTGCCGAGGGTCTCAGCGGACCGCTTAATCTCCGTCACCGGAAAAAAAAGTAATCAACTGCAGGGCCAAATGCAGAGATTCTCAATTGTTCTGCAACCTTTCTGAGGACCACCTACATGGAGCTTGTGGACCAGCGCTGGTCCAGAGACCACAGTTTGAGGACCTCTGCTTTAGCATGTTAACGTTACCCATAAATTTGGTATCATCTGCATATTTGGACAGAGTGCTTTCCACGCCCTCATCCAAGTGACTCACGAAGACATTAAACAGCACAGGTCCAAGGACCGAGCCTTGTCAGACTCCACTGCCCACATCTTTCCAGGTCGATACCGACCCATCCACCGCTATTCTCTGGGTATGACGCTGAGCCATTTTGCCACCCACCTGATCGTGTAATCATCTACGTGACAGCGGCTCAGTTTATTAATGACATTAGAATGAGATACCATATTGAAGGCCTTCTTAAAATGCAAGTAGATGACATCTACCTCAATTCCTGTGTGTAAGCATTTTGTGACCTGGTCATAAAAAGAAACAAGGTTAGTCAGGCAGGATCTACCTGCTATGAATAAGTGCTCACTGCCCTTCAGCATCCCCCCACCTTCCAGGACTCCCACAAATGTGATCCTTAATGTTTTCAAAGGTTTTCCTCAGAATAGAAGTGAGACTAACTGGTGTCTAGTTACCCGGATCCTCCTTTCCTTTCTTAAAGGTAGGGACCGCACTGGCCCTTTTCCAGCCCTCTGGGACCTGACCCGAGTGCCACGAGTGCTCAAACAGCTGTGTCGGGGCTCTCCTATAATGCTGCCAAATCCTTTGGCACCCTTGGATGAAGATCACGTGGGTCTGCTGACTTAAACACACCCAGTCTTTCCAAGTGCCTCTTCACCAAGTTGGCACAAACACTTGGTGGGCTGGTGTCCCTTTTATGCCTGTCTAGCATCCAACTGGGAGACTTGTCCTGTTCCATGTTCAGGAATACAGAAGCAAAAAACTCACTGAAGAGCTCAACCTTGCCCCGCTCACCCCACCTATCACTATTTACCCTAGTTTGTCCTGTAGGGTTCCTATGCTACCATGGCACCTTCTTTTTACTCCTTATACACCTAAAGAAAGACTTTACTTGTTTTTAATTTTTGTTGCCAGCCCAAGCTCCATTTCTGCTTCACCCTTTCTAACTGCCTCCCTGCAAGTGCAGGCCAAGTAGGTATACTCCACCTTGGTAAATCTCACATGCTTCCACTGTCTATATGCCTCTTTTTTGCCCCTAGGTTTTCCTGCATTTTGCTGTTCAGCCAAGAGGGTTTCTTGGCCCCTCTTTCCCCTCTCCTGTGCAACGGGATCATCTTCTCCTACACCTGTAGGATTGCTCCCTTTAGGAACAACTCCCATTCCTGGACTCCCATCTTACCAGTGCTCTTGTCCTTCAGCGCCTCGCTAACTAATCTCCTGACCACACTGAAGTCTAGCACTCCTACCCTACTGGTTATTTTTCCCACCCTGTGCCAGATAGTGAATCCAATCAATGGATGGTCACTGTCCCCTAGGTTACCTCGAGTCAGTCAATTCCCTACCAGGTCATCCCCTGTCGCCAGCACCAAGTCCAGTAAGAGGTCCCTAGTGGGACTATGTACCTCCTGTGTTAGATGAACATGCTCTTTGCAACTGTTAACAAGTAATAAGCCTGCATTTACATCACAAGCAATGGCCTGAGAAAGTACAATAAGAATCTGTTTCTCCAGCCTTCAATACCAGGCAAGACCAAAGATGAGTAACTGCTTCCTGAAAAGGTGGGAAAAAAGCAGCTTAAAACACCAACTGATTTTTGGTTTTGTGAACCTTTGTAAATGAAAAATCGGTCTAGACAGCAGAGTAAAAGAAACAAAACAGGACAAGGAGCATTCCCAGGTGGGCAGGGAAAGAGATGAGCAGTGCTCTTCCCTTCCAGAGTTGTATTTTTTCCAGGGACACAGGCCCCCGCTCATTGACATCTCCCAAGTCCGCTGGAAAACGGATTCGCTCCCATTCCCAAACTTCCAGCGACGCCAATCTGCTTGACACGTATCGGAATATCCATTTAAAAAACAAAGCAAAAACCACACGTAAACATTCGATGTGAACAGAGGAAAGCTTTAAAAGACATTTGCAAAGTGGAGACAATCTGCTGTTAGCCTCCTCCTCCCTCCTGCACAGGTGAGAATCTGTATACCACACATCTCAAACTCCCCTGAAGTTGAACTGATGTCCTGCGGTGCTTCCTGAACAACAACAGGTTTTTTCATTTCTTTTTCTGCTTAAAAAATGAAAGTGTGGTGCTTTGCAACCTGCTCTCTAGACAGGTTTCAGCATCAGCATAGAAAAGGGGAGCGAGGAGCACTGGCCTTGAGGGGGGAGGGAAAACGCCATGGGCAGGGCACCAGCATATTACGGCTGCTCAGCGCCACAAATCCGTGTGGGGAGACAGCTGCAGGGAGACGGACAGTTTTACAACAGTAGTCCTCCTTCCAGATACTCTGCTCCTAAAACCTGTTCCATATGAAACACCATGAGTAGCATGGGCAGATGTGGCCCATGGAGGGACTCAGTCTGCCCCTTGGCAGGTACCTCAATCCTGTCTTGCCCAATCACTGTCTAGCCTCTGGTGCATCCCGCTGCCTCTGGGCATGCAGCGGGGTGCGCCTGAACTGCCTCCCCAGGCTGCGCAGGCAAAGAAAGCTGCTTTCAGTTTCTGCCGCCACTGCCCCAAACCCAAGCTACTGGCAGGGACCCACACGCACAGCTCCAACTCCATCCAGCCAGTGCCCGCTCAGGACTAGGCCCGGCAGAGTGGACGAGCACCAGCCCAGCCAGAACCCGTGCACACGGCCCAAACCCCAAACTGCACGGCGCCTCCTCTACGTGTGCCCATCCACGCTGAGCAGCGGCCGTAGCTGCCAGAGGTGAACGCAAGCTCGTGCTCGGCACAAGGGGCAAGTGGCCCCACACCTTTCACAGCTACCAGGCTCTTCTGGCTGCAACCGCTACGAGCCTGAGGCTGGGCTGCCCTACGGTTCCTTTGCACAGCCGTCGCGGCCCTGCCGCACGGCCCGGAAGCAGCAGCGATGGCAGTGGAGACAAGCCCCAGGGCAGCCCACGTGTAGACTCTGCACAGCTGCAGGAAGAAGGGACCGGCCACCGTGACGAGGAGGAGTCATGTTTCCGCCATGTCGAGCAACAGCTACTGCCGCTGCTCAGTGTGCACAGGTTGTCTGGAGCAGGGGCACAACGGGCCAGGGTTATGCACACAGGTTCCATCTGGTCAACTTTGTCCAGGGAGTCCAGAGAAGGTGCAGGGCGGGCTGGGGGTCGGGGCTTAGGCTGGGCACTGTTGGCAGTACGGGGAGGAGCCGTAGGGCACGCGGGACCTGGGCTATTCGGGATCGGCACCGCTGACCGGCCTGCTTCGCCTTCCCCAGTACCGCCTCCGTGGCCCACAGGACCAAAGAGCTGCCGGCCCCTGCCTTACGCCAACATCCTGCATATGCGCAACACACAGGCACCACAGAGGAGGGGAGAAAAGGAAAACTGAAATACATGAACACCTTAAAGCGGACAGAAGCAAACAGCAGGGGGCAAGGAAGCACCACCCCTACCCTACAACTCTCTAAAGCAAGCTGGAAAACATTGGTGCAGGCCTGCTGCACGCTGGGACAGAAGACGGGATTTCATGGGAAGCCTTCCGAGGAAGGATGAGACTAGGAGAGGCGGACAGAGGCTGTCAGGTAGGACAAGGTCACAGGGGCTGGGTGTTGCGCACATAAGGAGGAGTGGCTAACAAGTGCTGAAGACTGCAGAGATCAAAGGGCTCAACACCTCCCCCAGGCACAGGGGAAGAGAATACAAAGTCTGTGGGGTCTGGGCCCCCAGTATTCTGCAAGTCAAGGGGCAAGCCATTGCTTTTTGAGGGTGCTACCAGCAGTTGGAGGCAAGAGCTGCAGTCAGTGGAGGTGTTCCCGTTGGAGCAGGGCACGTGAATGACGTGCCTCCAGGCAGAAGCCCAGGCAACTGCTGGTACGTTCTGTCTGCTTGGCGTGTCAAAGCAGAAACACGTACTCGCCTGTGGTGCTTTGGCTGTTTCCAAGGGACCGCCACACCCGTCTCGGTACCCAGAATGACCCTTGCAGACATGACAGCTCCTGGGGGCCCTTCTGCCCCAAGTAACACTTCTGTCACACTGCAGCTCACCACTGATATGCTGGTGCCAAGGACAGGTGCATGAGGAGAGCCTCAGAGAAAGGGCACACCCACGTTAGACCGTTTCACACGAGTGAAAACGCACACGCCGTTAACCGCGCCGCAGTGGATAAGATGACCGCCGTGGGCCGACCCAGCACATTTCCATTAAGGGTACCCAAATCACTACACAAATATCTTCACTTATCTATACACATTCCTACAAAAAGGGTTTCCAAGTCCCCAGAAAATTTCCCTGACACAACCTGACCGTATTTCCATATGCTTGCCCAATTGCCACGCAATTTTCCCACACATCCCACAACAAACCAGTCCCCTAAAAACCCTCCCAACTCACCCTAAAATTACCACACCATCTCTCTAAACACATTTCTACCAACTACTAGAGTAACCAGCTTTAAATACAGAGCCACTGTGTTTTCAAGGAAAGGAGCTATCATCACACACAATTCCCAGTTTCCCACAGCAAAAAACACATTTCCACATACATCCAGAAAAAAGGTCCCAAATCCCCAGATTTCCCCAAACATTTCCACAGAAACGCCCCAAATCACCACACTAAATGACCAACTTCCCACCCACAAAATCACCGCACTGCCAGAAAAAGGTTCCCAACTCACGTTTCCACACAGGACACAGCCCCCACAGACACCCCCGGGTCCTGCCCCTGCCGCTGCGGAACGAGGCCGGGCCGGGCGCCCCAGGACAGCGGCGACGAGCAGCGGGGCCAGACGCAGGCGGCGCGGGGCAGCGTCCCGCCAGCACCGGCTCCGCGGCTCCCGGGCTGCGGCCCCGCGCACCCCGCACGTGCCCCGCTCCCACGCGGGTTACAAACCCAAAGTCCCCCCCGCCGCACCACGGTTCGAAGGAGAGCGCGCTCGGTGCTGCCCCCGGTGGCTCACGCCGGGCACTGCGGGAGGGGGGGAACGGCTCCTGAGGACGGCTCAGTGCTGCTCTCCTGTGGTCACGCCGGGCATTGCAGCCAGCGAGCGGACAAGGACAGGGACGAAAGTGGCTCCACGTGCCCTCCTGTCCCTGCAGCCGGGCGCGAAGCCGGGACACAACGGCGGGGAGGGGGCAACCGCTCAGTACTGCCGCGGGGCTCCCGTATATATTCTACACATAGTACACGCACTGTATACACATCTGCACACGCATCCCACCTCCACGCATTTCTGTCGTGACAAGGACGTAGAATACGAATAATACCGGCAATTCTTCGTCCCCCCGCACCGGGATCAACATGGTACTTATGTTAAAACAAGGATCCCCACTCTCCACTAGAACAGATGTCATGCAGTTCTTACTGAACAACCTTTTTTCATTTTTAATTAACTTTAAAACAGGGAAACACCATGCAGACCTTGCTAGGAACGACACACCTCAGAAAGGAGCCCACAGGCAGCATCAGATCACATGCAGGGCCAGCGGCCTGCGGCCAAAAAACCACCACCCGCCCTGCCAGCGCAAACGGAGCCGCTGAAGATCAGAGTCGGACCAATCAGCACGCAGTTGGGTCTACTCCTCCTACCAAACCCAACAGCCAATCAGACTGCGGAGAACGAGACTTCCTCCTGGACCCGCCTCCACCGGCAAAGGCCAATCAAAGCGAGGAAGGGCGGAGTCTCCGAGACCCCGCCCATACAGCTCTTCCACCCAATCGCGGCTCGCCTCAAGGCGGCCAACGGGAACACGCGCCTCTGATGCCGGCCCTGCCGCGCGCTCCAGGACACGCCCCCAGCCCCGGCTCCGTTGGTGATCGCTGGCGGGAGCCGCACGCGGGACTGACCTTTTCCGTGGGGACAAGAACGGGGAGCGGGGGCTGCGGGTCAGCAGTGACGGCATCACAACACCAGCGGAGACGAAGCGCTGGGAGTCAAGGGCGTTAAAGCATCTCACTAGCATGGGCTGCGGGGGCGGCAGCAAGGGGCATCCCCAGCACCAGGCTCCTCCCCCACAAGCCAGAAGCACAGGGACCCCCAGTGCCCTGCCCCAGACATGTATGAAACCCCTCACTGGTTTGTAACCCAACTCGGACCAGTGCATCCTGGTCCCTGCTCCTTTGCATTTCAAACCCAACCATACCATACAGTTCCCCCTGGCTCTGTGCTCAGGTGACTGCACCTGTACAGGCAGTGTCATGTCACCCAGGGGGAAACCTGCACCCAAACCTCATGGGCTGAAGCTCAGGCATGGAAGAATGGTTGTACTGTGACCCACTCGACCGCCCGTAACAACGTGGTTCCCTGGGATCTCACAGAGGGCAACACAGAGCCATCCCCGCACCTCTAACCCTTACCCCATTCGCCTTCCACTGCTGCAGATGTGTAGGCACTTCACATGATGCTCTGTAGAGGGGTTTCAGCTTAACTCCGTAAGTAAACAGTTCTGACTGGAGGCCTATGTACACCCTCATACACCATCTCCCAGCATACACAGGAGACAGGAGGGCTACGCAGGGGCAGCATATACAGAGGAGAACAGAAAAGGAGCACTGGGACAGACAAGCAGCTCCAAGCTGAAAAAAAGAAGGAGCGTGCAGGCAACGAAGGCTCTTTCCCACCCACCTCACAATTCTCCAGTTGCAGCTAGGAAATACTGTTGCAGCCCCACTGCACATTGTGATGGGACAAGGGTTTTCATGGGAGCCAGCATGGGAAGGCTGAGACAGAGGCTGACAGAGACAGCATGGTCATATGTCCTCCGGTGTTGGCCACAGGAGAATAAGAAGCTAATACGTGCTGATGCTGGAAGAGGTCCAAGTGCTCAACACCTAATACAGGCACAGCAGGAAACAACAGGAAGTGTCTGGGTCTGGGCCACTAATATCAGCCTAGCCCAAGGCAGGCCATTGTTTTGCAAGGCGCCCTAGTAGTTCAGAGGCCAGAGCTGCAGTCACTGCAGGTGGTACCTTTGGACATGTGCAAGCAAACAACGTGCATCCAGTGAGAAACCAAGGCAACTAGTGGCACGTTGTGTTCCATGAGGGTGTCCAAGGCAGGAACACGCACTCACTTGCTGCCGGGGTTGGCTCGGATCTTTTCAAGAGATTAGCGCAGGCCCCATAACCCTGTTTCTCTACAGCCAGCACAGGGACCCTTTGCAGACGTGTCAACTGTCGGGGGCCCTTCTACCCCAGGCATTTTGGAGCCCACTGTCACACTGAACCTCTTCACCAATAACCTGGTGCCAAGGACAGTTGCACAAGGACTAGTCTGTGAGAAAGGGCGGATCCACATCAGACACTTTCACACGATGTAAAACGCTCACACTGTTAACCATAACATGGATGACAGTAACAGGATCCTGCTCCCAGCCTCGGCCATTTTCAAGGCACCTAGACTAAGCTGCAGAAGTGCTGCTAAGCAGAAAGCTCAAAGCCTTCTTCTCACTGAACGCAGCATGAACCCCTGCAGATATGACAACTAACTTGGCCAGCAAATAAAGGAAGGGCCCGAGAGGGGAGTGGGCGGGGGCCTGACTCCTCGCCACTGCACATGCTACCAGGGAGACATGGGGGCACATGCCCCCCAGATTTGCACGTAGGGTGGTGGCAGGCCGCCCGCAGCATGCTGTATCTTCCCAGACTGCTGGCCTCTCCTGGGGTCCTCTCTGGCCCAGCAGGGCACACCCAGCATGGCAGGACACTCCAGGGTCGGGAGCATCATTGGCACTGCTGTGAGCCCCGCACCGCAGTGGCAAGGTGACCCCTGCCCACCAGCCAGCAAGGGTGGCAGCGTGGAGTTGCGCTCCTTGGTTCCAATGAGCAGGCAGGGGGTGCCTCCCCACAGCAGCAGAGGGTTCACAACAGTGGTAACAAGCTTTGCTCTGCCCTGCCATGATGGCCACCGGGGCACGAGGGCAAGGTGCCCAAGACCACAGCAGGCAACCCCCATTCAGCCCCCCCACCTCCCACAGGGACCAATCCAGCTGTGTAACCTGTGAAAAAGGGGAAGCCGGGCTCCAGGCTCTGCACTCCATTCAGGCCGCAGCAACCACCGCCTTCCACATCTGGCAGACAGGCTCAGGTGCTGCTGTGGGGGCAGGAGCCTGCAGATCTGGGCCCCCAGTCAACTAGTTTGGGAGCGTCGGCACGACCAAAAGGGCTGTGGGTGGAGATTGAGGGGCTCCAGGAGGAGTGGGGGGACGGACCGACTGGAGCATATCACTGATGCTCATCACCGCAAAGCCAGGCAGGGGGACAGCTCCTCCTGGACCCGCGTCCCAGTGAACAACGGGGGCAGGGGGAGCTCTGATGTTCCATGATAAGAAACCCAGTCACATGCCAAGATTTATAGCTATTTAGAATTTATTTTATGATAGTGATTGAGTCACTGCTAGGATTTCCAATTTCTCTATATATACATACACACACACACACTTCATTGCAATAACAGAACAAGGAGGGTTTGGGTGGGGGTATAATCAGAGAACTTGTGATTTTTTTTTCTAAAAGAAAACCAGCATGCCTAGTAATAAGTTACAAAAAAACGATACTTTCCAAAAATTCTGGCTATAAGCTTGCCAAATTGTCCCAATCATAAAAGTGCTGTAGTCTTGTCTCTCAAAAGACTGAATGGTACACCCGGTTTTTAATAGCCTGCATCACCGAGTAAAAAACCCTCTACGTAAAAGGGTTCCAACGTACGCAGGTGTAACTGTATAAAGGAAAGCCAGCTTCTAGCCTGCAAATCTTTTCAGTGCTAAGCAGCAACGGCCACAAATGTGGCACTGAATATGCTGAGATCGGACATGGAAATCCTGGGTTAAACTCACTGCTAGTATCAAAAAGTTAAAAAAAAATGTTCATATTTCTCCCCCATTCATACTCTCAGAAGCAATATCTGGGAATTTTTATCTGGAATGATTACACAGCAAAAGCTTTGTTAACTGCCATGAGTGGGGGGTGGGGGGAGCGAGCGTCTAAAATTTCTGGTTATCTCAGTCGGGTTTTCATCTTTTTGGAAAATCCCTGAAGAGCGGAGGGGAGGGGAGGGGAGATGGTGACAGCAGCAGTACAGGGTGGCAGGTGGCGATGGCAGCCGCCACATGCAACCTTTCCCTCCCGCCTCCTGCGGCCAGCCAGGAACTCCCGTTAATAGTGTATTCCGGATAGAGAATGCTGGTTAACACAGCTTTTACTGTACTTGGGGGTCAAATGAGGCCCCTCAATGCAAAGCTGTATTCTGCAACTACTAAAGTACCAAGAATCTGTATTAGTCCAGGGGAAGAGTCTTAGGGAGTCCTGAACCACCCTCACCTCTTTTTTGCTACACTACATTACACATCATTACCCCTCCTTCCACATTCTCTGAACCCAGAAACAGTTCAGTCTATCACATCAAGAGTAGCATGTCAGAAAAGATTCAGGGGAGCTGAGATGTATAGTCCAATGATGACATCCAGTGCTAATGAGGTGACTTCAGGTAAGAACAAAGGTCCCAGGCCCTGTGTTTCCCTGCTCTCTACAAAATGGGCCAGGAAATCCTTATCTCAGAGAAGTGGGCTGGAGTACAGAAATTTCAACCTACAAAATCCCCAAAGGCAAATATGTGGGATTCTGGAACTGGCCTCGAACCTGAAGGTCAGATTGCGAGGGGCCCTGGCACTGGCCCCCTAGTACTAAGTAAGTCTACGTATTCTTTGATGTATGTAGCCGCTCTGGCCAAAGGTCCCCGATTACTAACGTCCCAATAATCTGGTGTACATTTTATGGAGGAACTTGCTTTGCCTTGTCTTCTACTTCTCCAGAGACATCCTGGGTGTGACATGTGCATCTGATTATGCCGGGGTGGGCAACATATAGATCAGTGTCTGGATTTGGCCCACGGAGGGACTTTGTTTGGGCCGGGGCGGGCCCTCGGTCCTACCCGACACAGGCGTTGTCCAGCCCATGATGCAACCTGCCGTCCCCTGCCCACACAGCAGGGCTGCAGCTGGACAGCCTGTCTAGCTCTGCCCCCATCTGCCCTGCTTTCAACTTGGCGGACAGGACTATCTCCAGACTACCCAGAACCCACGAGCACAGCCCCAAACCTGGCCTGCCCTACACATGCTCCAGAGTCGTCTACCCACCGTGAGCAGCAGGAGCAATAGCAGCGGCGGCCAAGCAGAAGCTGCTACTCAGCACGAGGGAACCGTGGCCCCACACACTTCTCAGCTGCCAGAACCTTCTTGCTGCAGCTGCTCAAAGCCAATGTCCAAACTGCCCTGCAGCTCTGCTAAGCTGCCACCGCTGCCCTGGTGGGCAGCCCAGACACGGCAGTGAGAAGCCGCAGGGCAGCCCAGGCGGGGACTCCTAATAGCTGCAGCGAGAAGGGCTTGGCCAGGGTGAACAAGAGGGGCCACATTTCTCCCACATGCAGTAGCAGTTTGTGCACTGCTGCTGCCACTCCTCAGCATGGGCAGGCACCCCAGAGAAAGTGCATGAAGGGCCAGGATCAGGAGCGTGCGTGCAGGTTTCAGCTGGTCCACCCTGGGCAGGGCGAGTTTGGAGTGGGCTCGGGGCAGGCCAGAGCAAGGGCTGGGACTGTGCACTATTGACAGTGGCGGGGAGAAGGCACTGGGCGCATGGGCTACAAGCTATTCAGAGTGGGCAGTGCTGATCAGCCCGCTGCAGCTCCCCAGAGCTGCCTATCTGGCCTGCAGGCCCAAATACCGGGCCGTGCTTGGCTTACAGCACTCTCCAGCATATACACAAAACAGTAGTAGAACAAGGAAAGGTGGAGGAAGAAAGGGGAACTGAGACGGATAAACAGCTGAGAGAAGCAAGGAGCTGGTGAGCAAGGAAGCTTTCTCCCCACTCTCCTGCAACTGTCTGAAGGAAGCCGGGAAACAGGGGTGCAGGCCTACGGCAGACTGGGACAGAACTGGGGATTTCTTGGGAGGCCTTCAGAGGAAGGATGAGACTAGGAGAGGCTGACACAGGCTGGCAGGTAGCACAGGGTCACAGGCGCTGGGTGGCTAACAAAAGGTGAAGCCTGCAGAGATCAAAGTGCTCAACACCTCACCCAGGAACAAGGAGGAAGAATACAAAGCCTGTGAGGTCTGGGCCCCCAGGATCCTGCGAGCCAAGGGGCAGGTCAGTGCTTTTGGAGGGTGCTAACAGCAGCTTGAAGCAAGAGCTGCAGTCACTACAGGAGTTACCACTGGAGCAGGGCACATGAACGATATGCATGCAGGCAGAAGCTTAGGCAGCTGCTGGTATGTTCTGTCCGCCGAGTGTGTCAAACTAGAATCGTGTACTCGCCTGTCACCCCTGGTGCCTTGGCTGTTTCCAAGGGATCCCCGCAGGCCCCGCACACCCGCCCGAGTGCCCCGAGTGACCCTTGCAGACACGACAGCTGCTGGGGGCCCTTCTGCCCCGAGTCCCACTTCTGTCACGCTGCAGCCCCCCGCTGGCTGTTGGAAGTTGCTGGCTCTGAGGACGGGTGCACGAGAAGTAACTGCGAGCAAGGGCAGACCCACGTTAGACAGTTTCACATGGGTGAAAACACACGCACCGTTAACCGCACCACAGTGGATCAGATGACTGCCATGGGCCAACCCAGCCCAGTTCCAGGAAGGGTTCCCAAGTCACCACACAAATCACGTCATTTTTGGTTTAACACACAGTCCTACAAAAAAAGTTTCCAAATCACCATGCACTTTCCCTCATATGACACAAGCATATTTCCATATGCTTACCCATTCACCACAGATTTTCGCACAGGTCTCACAAAACACCAATCGCACAGAACAGTTCCCAAATCACGCTAAAATTACAGAGACATTTTTCTACGAACAAAATCACCATATTTCCGGAGACATTTCCACAAACATTTCTGAAATAACCAGTTTTCCAGACAAAACCCCTATATTTCCAAAGAAAGGTCCTACATGCCAGAACAAAAATCACATTTCTACACATTTTGCACAAATAAGTTCCTAAATCAGTCTAAAATCACCACACCATTTCCTACTAACTCACATTTGCACAAACAGCTCCCAAATCATCAGTTTTCCACACAAAATCACCATACTTCCACAAAACTTCCATCATCGCCACGCACAATCAGGTCTTTCACAAAAAAACTCCAAACATTTCCGCAAAAAAGCTCCCAAATTCCCACAAAATTCTCCCAGTACAGTATTATCCCCAACCTTTCCACAAACACATCTCCAAATTACCACAAAATTACCATCTACACACCAAAAAAAAAACAAACACACCACACTTCCAGGGAAAAAAAAGGGAGGATACTCAAATCACCACACAGAACAAACCGTTTTGCACACGGAAACCACCACGTGCCCTCAAAAAGGCTTCCACATTCCCACACCATTTCCCTCACTCAGCACAAGCATATTTCCACACTTACCCAATCACCACAAGATATTCCACATGTCCTCCAACACACCCATTGCACACAGAAGTTCACAATTCACCCTAATATTACCACACCGTTTTCCACATACAAAATCAGCATATATTGTTTCCACAAACAACTCCCAAATCACCCAAATCACCATACTTTCACAAAAATTCCTTCATCACCATGCACATACAGGGCTTTCACAACCCCCCCCCCAAATATTTCCACAAACAAGCTTCCAAAGCCCCACAAAACTCTCCCAGTACCATATTATCTCAAACCTTGCCACAAACACATCTCCAAATTATTATAAAACAAAACGACCAACTTCCCACCCAAATGGTCACATTTCAAAAAAAAAAAAAAAGCAGCTTCTGAGATCGCCACACAAAATGGCCTGTTTTCTACAGAAAAACTGCCACGTGCCCTCCAAAAGGAGTTCCAAATCCCCACAATTTCCATCACACAGCAGTATTTCCACACACTTACCCAATCACCGCTAAATATTCCACACGTCCCAGACCACACCAGCTGCACAAACAAGTTCATTAAACACCCTAATACTACACCATTTTCCACACACAAAATCACCATATTTCCACAAACAGTTCCCAAATCATCAGGTTTTTTCTCACAAAAATCACAGTATTTCCAAGAAACAAGGTCCACATGCGATCTATAAAAAATAATCACATTTCCAGATAAAGGTCCCAAATCCCCACAGGACTCTCCCAATGTCCCAATACATCCCCAAACATTTCCACAAAAACTCCTCCAAACCACCACACAAAATGACCAAGTTCCCACCAAAAACATCACGGCACTACCAAAACTCACCACACAAAGCGGCCGGTTTTCCACACACAAACCGCCACGAGCCCGCACACGTGCCACAAAAAAGGTTTCCAAATCCTCAGACGCTTCCCTTCATACAACATAACCATCTTTCCATACGCTTAACTGATCCCCATGCAGTTTTCCACAGGTCCCACAACACACCAGTCGCACCAAAAAAGTTCCTAAATCAGCCTAACATTACTACCCCGTTTTCCTTACACAAAACCACCATATTTCCACAAACAGTTTCTAAGTAACCAGTTTTGCACAGAAAACCCTGTATTTTCAAGTAAAGGCCATGTACCACCACACACAATTAACAGTGGAAAGTGTTTTGGAGGCATTTTTGTGGAAATCACCACACAAAAAGACCACATTCCCACCACAACAATCACCACACTGACAGAAAAACGCTTCCCAGCTCACCACACAACGGCCGGTTTTCCACACACAAACCTCCTCGAGCCGACGCGGCTCCACGTCACCGCACGCGGGCACCTTTCCACACGGCCCCCGATGACTCAAACTCGTGCCAAGCTGGGGCCTCCTCACAAAACCTGGAACGCAAAATACTGATGCCGACTGTGCAGTGCACAAGGCTGCGAGTCCAGGGCTAGGCCATCTGGGAAGAAATAACAAGGTCTCCCTTCCAGCTTATCTTACTAGATTCACGATCATTTCAAGTAGGCTCCTACCTGTCTGGTATGTAACCCTGTGAAATGTCTATCTTTGATTAATAAGGATGGCAAATATTTCTTCTGCAATCAACTCGTGTTTATGTGCAGGAACAGACACTCTCCGTTTGGGACAGGTGCCTTCTCCCGATCTAGTTTGGTCTCTGTTGTTTTCTCGTGATTTACCTCGGTTTCCAAGGACACCTGGGTTTTTCCGGGTGGTTAATCAGTTTCTAGATATGTTCCAAACTGCATAGAAATGGATAACCTCTCGTCCCTGAGGAAGGTCATTCAGTGACTTGGACGAGGGGGTAAAAAGCACCTTATTCAAATTTGCTGATGACACTAAGATGTGGGGGGATGTGGGCACGCTAGAAGGGAGGAATAGGCTGCAATGGGACCCAGACAGGTTACGGGGGTCAGCAGATGAGAACAGGATGGGTTTCAACACTGACAAGTGCAAGGTGCTGCACTTGGGGAGGAAGAGCCAGCAGGATACCTACAGGCGGGAGAACTCCCTTCCCGTCAGAGCAGAGGCAGAAGAGGATCTTGGAATCATTACTGATGCCTAAGTGAACATGGGCCGACAGTGCGGGGATGTGGTCAGGAAAACGCACCTTGTCACGCATCCGCAGCTGCATTTCGCGCAGGTCCAAGGAGATGATCCTCCCCCTCTATGCGACACTGGTCGGGCCGCAGGTGGAGTACCGCGACCAGTTCTGGGAGCCGCACTTCAGGAGGGATGTGGACAGCATTGAGAGGGTTCAGAGGAGGGCCACCTGCATGATCAGTGGGCAGCAGGACAGGCCCTACGAGGAGAGGCTACGGGACCTGAACCTGTTCAGCCTCCACAAGAGAAGGCTGAGGGCGGATCTAGCGGCCATTTACAAACTAGTCAGAGGGCACCAGCAGGCACCGGGGGAGTCCCCGTTCCCCCGAGCACTACCAGGAGTGACTAGAAACAAAGGTCACAAGCTGGCAGAGAGTAGGTTGACTAGACATCAGGAGGCACGACTTCAGTCAGGTCGGCTAGGACCTGGAACCAACTTCCAAGAGAAGCGGTGCTGGCTCTTACCCTGGCGGTCTATAAGAGGAAGTTAAATGAACACCTTGCCGGGGTCATTTGGCCCCAGTACTTTCTCCTGCTATGGCAGCGGGTCGGACTTGATGATCTGCTCAGGTTCCTTCCCACCCTACCTACTACGAAACTGTTCCACTTGGAACTGTCTGATACCAATAATGAGCAGGTTGATTAACAGGCTGTTCTTGGCAATCACTGCTGGGGACTCTCTTGATTTCTACAACTAAAAGAAGACTTTGAAGATGCTGGACAAAGGGTATAACACAGCCGGTGAAACAGCTAACAGCGCGCACTTCAACAGTGAGAAATCTGTGACACCAACGGCCGCCGTGCCCAGCTTACTGGAGAAGCTGAAGAGAAACAGACCGCCTCTTCGACGCCCGTTTGGTGAGAAATCATCACCTTATAACTAATAACTGGACTTTGCTTTGGTTCGGGCTCACTTGACTTAGAAAGGCTTCATTTACTACAAGTATTCCATCACTCATTCAACAAGCTGTGGTGCCAATCCCTAGGTTAGTCCAGAATCCTAGGTTTCTATTTGCTAAAACACTGGGTCCCCCCTGGGTCCATCTGGCGCTGGGTCCTTCCCACCCGCACCGCCACCGCAACACACGGCCCTGCTGCACCGGCCACCCCACGAGAGCGGTGACTGTTCACGAGCGGGGCGAGTACAAGGACCAAGGGCAGGTGGCGCGGAGGAGCGTCCTGGCAGCACCAGCTCCAAGGCTCGAGGAGGAAGCGGCCAGGCTACGGCAGCGCGCACAAAAAGCCCACGCACCCTGCACGCCGCTCCATGCTCTGCCCCGCACCTGCCCACGGGAGATCCCACCTGCAGCACCACTGCCTTCGCTGGGCTAGTGTCGGCCTGGCACCCACAAGGGCCATGCACAGTGCTTTCGGTCTGCTCCCCCCCCGGCCCCCTCAGGGACTACCTGAACGTAGGGACGCGGAGCTACCGCTCCTGCCCGGAGCGCACAATGGCGCTGGAGCCGCGCTGCTGTTGGAGCGCTCCTGCTGCCTGCCGCGGGCACGGGGCCGACACCGGGATCCTGTCTCAGAGCAGTGCCCAGGGAGTGTGCGTACAGCCCACACCGTATTACAATGTGGGCACCCACCTCACACACGCTGCTCTACTGACCTGGAATCCTGGTTTTCCCTGATAAAAAATAGCTTATTTTCTGATAGGTAAACCTCTTTACTAATTCTCCCATAAAACCCCCAAAATCCATGATTTAAGTGAAAGGCCCCTCACTCCCCTGCACACCCTCCTCACCTCCCCAGCCCTTCCAGAGGGAGTCCCCCATTGCCGCTGCTCCTTCAGTGGAGCCAAGTCCAGCACCCCCCACCCACTGTCTGCCTGCTGCGGGCTCAGGTCGGGGGCGCCAGCTCCCTGCTGCTGCACGTACTTCCGAGGGACGGAGGGACCCATGCCCCGACATCTGTACATAATGGGCAGCAGGCTGCCAGCTGTGGGCTCCCAACATGCTGCCGTTCCCCAGGGCCTCTGCAGCCCAGCAGGTGACCCATGTCTGCAGGAAATGCCGGGGCCACGTACAGGTGTCTCACTATTCGGTGGGAAGAGGAAAACACAGATCCCTGCTGGCGCAGAGCAGAGTTTTTTGCCCCTTTGTCTCCTGGCTACAATGCCCAGCGTTAGTCACAGGGCGGCAGCACTGAGAGGCCTCCCCCCTCCCCGCCCCCCGCCCATGCTCCATGCCTGGCTTGAAGGACCTGAAGCCGGGAGGACGCAGGGCCAATTTTGGTACCTGCCCTCGTCTCCTGGCCCGGGAAAAAAGCAATGGCAGCAGAGAGGAGCTCTAGGGCAACCCAGGTGCGGACTTGGGGCAGCTGCAGCAAGAATAGTGCGGCCACGCGGAAGCAGAGGGGCCAGGCAGTGGCAGCACAGACAGAGGAGGGAAAAGCAAAACAAAAACAGATGAACAGCTTATAGCTGACAGAAGCAAAGAGCAGGGGACAAAGAAGCATTCCCCCCCTCCCTTACAACTCTAAAGGGACCTGGGGAACAGTGGTGCAGGCCTGCTGCAGACTGGGACAGGACAGGGGATCTCACGGAAGCCTTCTGAGGAAGCACGAGACTAGGAGAGGCTGACAGAAGCTCTCACGCAGGACACGGTCCCAGGGGCTGTGTGGCTAACAAGTGCTGAAGCTTGCACAGACCAAAGTGCTCAGCACCTGGTCCAGGCACAGGCAGGGAGAATACAAAATCTGTGGGGTCTGGGCCCCCAGCATCCTGCGAACCAACGTGCAGGTCACTGTTTGTGGGGGGTGCTACCAGCAGTTAGAGGCAAGAGCTGCCGTCACTGGAGGTGTTACCGCTGGAGCAGGACACGTGGACAATGTGTGTCCAGGCAGAAACCGACTGTCCAGTGAGCGTGTCAAAGCAGAAACACGTACTCACCTGTCGCCCGTGGCGCCTCGGCTGTTGGGGAGGCAGCGCTGCAGGCCCCGCACACCCGTCTAAGTGCCCGGAGCGACCCTTGCAGACACGACAGCTCCTGGGGGTCCTTTGGCCCCAAGCCCCAGTTTTGTGGCTGCGGCTCCTCGCCGACACGCCGGCTCCAAGGACGGGGGCACGAGGAGCAGCCTGGGAGAAAGGCCAGACTCGCGTTAGACACTTTCATGCGAGTGAAAACGCACGCACCGTTTACCGCACCGCAGGGATAAGATGACCCTCACGGACCCGGCGCAGCACATTTCCATTACGAGTTCTCACGTCACAACACAAAAGGGCTGGTTTTCCACACAAAACCACCACATGCCCTGAAAACAGGTTTCCAAATCTCCACCCCGTTTCCCTCACACAACATAACCACCACACAGTTTTCCATCGGCCCCACAACACACCAGTCACACAAAAATATTCCCGTGACCCTAAAATATCCACCCAATTTTCTTCACACAACATCACATTTCCATACACATTTTCACAAACAGTTCTCAAATCATGAGTTTTCCACACACAGTCACAATATTTTTCAAAGAGTCCTTCATCACCGCACAGAATAATCAGTTTTCAAACAAACAAAGGAACACCCCCCTAATTGCACACATTTCCACAATAAAGTTCCCAATCCCCACGGAATTGTCCTGCTGTCGCCACATTTCCACAAACGTTTCCGTACAAACGCCTCCAAAACATCACACAAAATGGCGGGTTTCCCACGAGCCCGCCCCGGTGCAGACGACGCCCCGCAACACCCTCGCCCCGCCCGCGGTACCCCGCGCCGTGGCACGAGGCCGCGTTGCGTCGGGCGCCCCCGCGGCGGGAGCGGTGAGACGGCGCAGGCGCAGGCGCGGGGCGATTGTTGGAGGGAGCGGCCGGGCGGCGGCTCCCCGCACAAATCCTCCCGCAGCGCTGCTGCCTCCGCGGGGCAAGCGCCGGCCGGGCAGACACGAGGGTCACGCCCGGCGGCTCGGCCTGCTCCGCCCCGGGCCCCACCCGCGCGCCTCCCTCACACGTGGGCGCTAGCACCGCCGCGCCGGGCGCTCCCGCCATGGGGAGAGCGATCTCCCGCACGTGGTCGCCGCTACATCCGGTCGCAGAGCCGTCAGGCGCACGCGGACAGCTGAGCGGGGCCGCTGGGGATCGGAGCCGGACCAATCGGCGCACAGAAGCCCGCACACCACCCACCAGTCCCTGGTAACCAATCAGAATGGGAACAATGAACTCAGTCTCCTGGTCCCGCCTCCCCCGGCACTCCAATCAAAGCGAAGGGAGGAGTGGTCATGACTCCGCCCAAGAGGCCACTCCAGCCAATCGCTGCACGCCTCATGTTGGCCAATAGGAACACGAGCCTCCAATCCTGGCTCGGCCTTGCTGCGCTCCCCGGCCCTGAATCCACATCCGTGAATCACGTGTCCGCCGCGGGCACTGCCCGACTTACGCCCCGAACGAGGGGGCCTGTGGTCGTCTTCTCTCTCTGCCTTTATCTCCTCCCTGCCTAAGCAACAGGTCCACGGCCGGAGCTGGGTTTTTTTTCTCTCTGTCTTCATGATTTGGCTGCAAAGCCCAGGTTCAAAAGAAAGGGAGCAGCATACGACACGTTTTTATTTTTTCTGGCTTGAAATCCCGGCTGCTCCGGGAGAATACATTAATATCTATATCCCGATCCCCACCTATAGAGACAGAGTGAGAGAGAGTAACAGGATCACATACAAACATATCCTTATTGGATACATGTCTTTACAGTTTCAGGTTTTTCAAAGTAAGTATGCAATAAATGACACGGTCAGGTGAATCCTGCTTTCAGTATTACCTTATTTTACACCAAAGATCCCAAACTCTCCCGTACAATTGAATTGACGTCTCGTGGTGCTTCAAACAGTCCTTCTTGGGGGCCCACGTGCACCCCCTTAGACCACCACCCAGCATGACGAGGAGACAGGGAGGCTACGCAGGCGGGAGTAGGAGAGAAAAGGGCACTGGGACAGACACAGCTTCACGCTTCAACACCAGCCTCAGAAGAGAGCCTGACAGGCCCCGCAGGGTGGGGAACGCAATCTCCCTCCCGCCCCGCCGTGGCCGTCAGAGCAGCCTGCCGCAGCGCTCCGCGACCGCTCGGGTGCCCGGGCCAGCGGAGGGCGTTCGCCTGAACCCGCCTCCGTCAGCAGAGGCCAATCAGAGCAAAGAAGGGCGGAGCGGCCCTGATCCCGCCCAAGTGGCAACTCCACCCAATCGCCTCATGTCTTTATATGGCCAATGGAAACGCGAGACTCCGATCCCCGGCCTGCCGCGCTCCCCGGGCTGGGATCAATGTCCCGGGAATCGTGTGCGCGCCCCGGGCAGCGCGAGCCCGCCTGGCCCCGGCCGAGCGAGCCACGTCTTTTTTCTTTTCTCCCTGCCTTTATCTCCCGCCTGCCTGAGCTACAGGTGCGCGGCTGGAGCCGCTTTTCGTGCTCTCGCTGCCGCGCAACCCAGATTAAAGCACAGGGAAGTAGCGCAGGGGAATATTTTCTTTTCTTTGGCTTGAAAACCCAGCTGCAGCGCGCAGGTTGAAGCGCAGGGAGGGCGGCACGGCGCCGGCTTTGTTCCGGGCCCTCATCTCCGGGCTCCAAGCGCCGCTCCAGCCCCAGGAGGGCAGCACGGAGCCGCCTTTATTTCCTCTGCCCTACAGCCGGGCTGCAGGGCCGCGGGTGAGCCACAGCACGGCAGCACGGAGCTGGCTTGTTCCCGGCGATACCTCCGCGCTGCGATGCCCGGCGTGGCCACAGGAGGGCAGCACTCAGCAGGGATTTCCCCTCCGTGCCTTCATCTGGCGGGTGCTGCGCCCACAAGTGTATTTCTGACGCGCGCTATGGGTGCACAATGCCCCTGTTATAGATGTATGAGCTGCACTTATCACTGTAGGTCTGGACGACAACTATCTCGATTTCCCCTTCTGTAAACAGTAGTGGGTTCACTGCCAATTATGGCACCTATCCCCCACGCACACGCACACCCTTATTACACACATCGCTGTACAAATTCAATTTCCCAAAGTAAGCACACAACGATTAACACTGTCACTTCAATCCCCTCGGCTCAATATTTTACTTCATTTACAGCGATGTTCCCCACTCTCCCCTAGACTTGAAGTGATCCCTTCCGCTTCTCACTGAACGGGCTTTTCTTTTCTCCTTCAAAAAGGGGAAACTCCGTGGAAATCTTGCTGGCAACGACACAGGTCGGAACGGAGCCCGCCAGGCAGCACCGGTCCGGAAGCGGGGCGCGCGGCTTGGGGCAAAGGGGGACACCGCCCCCCACTTCCCCGCGGCACACGCCTGCGCCCGGCCGGCTGAACGGCTCCGTTGGGGACAGGAGTCGGACCAATCGCCACTCCTCTCACTAATCCAATACAGCCAATCAGACTGCGGATAAGGCGGGCGAGTCCTGGACCCGCCTCCTGCGGCGGCGGCTAATCAGAGGGAACAAAGACAAGGTCCGCTTAGGTCTGACCCCGCCCACACAGCCCTGTCAGCCAATCGCCGCACTCCTGATAGCGACCAAAGGAAACGCGAGACGCCGAACCGGGCTCCGTCGCGCCGGGATCCCTGTCCCGGGATCGTGTGTCCGCCCCGAGCAGCGCGAACCCGGGTTTGTTCCCGGCCCTCATCTCCGGGCTCCAAGCCCCGCACCGTCCCCAGACGGGGAGCGCGGAGCCGGGTTGGGGGCCCGCCGCACTGCTCATCGCGGCCACAGGAGAGCTTATTCTCCACCTGCACGTGCTGGGTGCATGTCCCGACCGGACCACAGGAGGGCAGCACCGAGCCCCCGACAGAGCTCCGCCGTGCTCGGACGCAACCACAGGAGGGCAGCACTGAGCCGGGACTTTCTTCACACAGTTCGGCTGCACAGGATACCTATTCTGTCTGTATTAACTACAGCCACTAGGAGACGGTTATACACAAGTATGACGGGTGAATATCTATATCACTGTCCCCGTGTACAGAGACAGACGGATAGTAAGAGGACCACTGTGTTAAGTATGGTGTGTATTATACATACACACCCTTAATGGATACATCACTGTACAGATTCAAGTTTTTCAGAATAAGTACACAATGAATAACACCATCAATTCAACCCCATTTTCACTATTATACTATTTTACACAAGAAATCCCAAACTCCCTGCTGGCACTGAACTGCTGTCCTGTGTTGCTCTCTCAACAACAGGTTTTTCATTTCTTTTTCTCTTTAAAAAATGAATATTTGGCGTTTTGCAAGGTGGTCTCTAGAGAGGCTGCAGTATCAGTCCAGAACCAAACGGTCCTTCTTAGGGGTCCATGTGCACCACCTCCCAGCATACCGAGGAGACAGGGTGGCTACGTGAGCGGGAGGACGGAAAAGGAGCACCGGGACAGACAAACAGCTTCAAGATAAGAGAAATAAGGAGCGTGGGAGCAAGGAAAGCTTTTCCCCACTGGCTTTGCAACTCTCCCCTGGCAGCTGGGAAATAGTGGTGGAGCCATGCTACAAACTGGGATGGGACAAGGGGTTTCATGGGAGGCTTCCAGGACAAGTGGGAGTCAGAGGCAGACAGAAATATTAGGCTCACAGGCCCTGTGGTGTTAGGCACAGGAAAATGAGGCCTGTGTGAAATTAAGTTTAACCAGGTCTCTTACTTGACTAAGAGGAGAGACGAAGAGAGAAAGAGAAGAGAAAAAGATGCTGATGCTATGTGTTTCAAAATGTTCTCCAGTAAGAAAAAAACCTTCATGCCTTGTTTTGTCTTAAGATATTAAGCTCTGTGTGCAGCTGTTAACCTCCTTCTTTCCCTTGAACCAGAAGCTGATAACTGTTCCCAAAACAGTGTTTTTTTTCTGAATAAGTAAACTGCTTGTGTGTGACAAATGAATGATCAACTTCTTTCTGTTTCTTTCAAGGTTGCTTTGTCTAAACCCTGCATCTTTTCTCGCTGTCTGAAGTATAAATACGCTTATAAACTTGTAGAGGTCAGAGTTCCTTTGAGAACCCTCCTTGTAGTCACTTGTATAGCTCTAAGTAAACCAAGACGGCTCTGCCAGTTCTGATACAACTACAACGCAAAGTTTAATGTCTTCCACACCTGTTTTGCAGCAGCCCACACAGGGACCTGTTGCAAACGTGACAGCTGTCGGGGGCCCTTAAACCCCAGGCCTGTAGGAGCCAATGGTCATGCTGAACCTCCTCTCCTACAAGCTTGTTCCAAGGACAAGCGCAGAAGAACTGGCCTGTGAGAAAGGGAGGATCCACATCAGACACTTTCGCACAAGGGAAAATGTTCATACTGTTAACCATCGATCCGTTAACCATGGATGAGGGTAAGATGACCCAGCTGCCGGCCCGAGCCTGAGCCGTTTTCAAGGCATCTACGCTAAGCTGGAGAAGTGCTGCAAACAGAAGGTCCAAAGCCTTGTTCTGACTGACTGCAGCATGAACCTTTGCAGATGTGACAACTAAGTTGGTCGGCAAGTAAAGGAAACGATCAAATAATTAAACAAAGCACCAGGCCTAAAAGGAGCTAAGGAAAGTCTATACATTAAAATGATCCACATATGCAATATTGTAGCTTTATCCTTAAGTAGTAGTGTCACAACCCAAAGTTGTGATTTGTTGTTTGTGTGTCCTTCGGCACCGCTAAATTATTTTTCCCGCTAAATTGCAGCTTCCTTGCACGGTGGAGTTCTTTGCTGCGGGAGAGAACCCCGGTGCAACGAGATGTTTCCCGTCGATTTGTAGCTTTCTTTGCACGGTGCATTCCTTTTTGCATTTGAGAAATGCTCGGTGCAAAGAGTTCCCGCCATTTGAATTTAGATCTGCGCCACGTTATTGGCCGGCTCTAAATGTAGGCACACGCGGCGGCTAGCTATTGGCTTGCTAGCCTTACAAAAGCCTTGGGTAGTTTCCGCCCAAGTCGGAGAGCAAGGAAAGAAAAAACGCACCCGGAGGGAGAGAGGAGGAGACTTCGCGCTGTGTGAAGCTCTCTAAGCGATGTGGACCCTTACGGACCCAACGCGCCTTTCTTAACCAGGCAACAGAGGTCTAAACAGCCTCTGGCCTCTCCCCGTTGCCGAGCGCAATCCTAGACGTATCCCTATCCTATATACCCAATTTTCGAACCCACGGAGTCTTAACAGCTCTGGGGACCTGGGAACCGAATAACAGAACCCACGGAGCTTCAGTAACTCCGAGGGAGCAACCAAGTTTCTCGTAATCCTCCAACGGGGATTCAAGCAGGAGCTGTGCCTGGAAAGCTGTCCAGCCTACACCACTAACATCTTTTGGTGTAAGTAAATAATCTTTTCATCAACCGTTACGCTTCCGTGACTAATTCTAGCGTGCGTGTACCCCATTGCCCCGCGGTTTTCCCCGGCCCCGCGTGCCCGGGCTGCTGGCCACAGTCCGCGTGCGCAATGACGGGTCCGGCTCGCCCCCGGCCCGCACAAGTAGTAGTGGTAGCAACTGATGTAACTCAGCATGCATCTATAAATATTGGCATAGGCTGAAGGGAAATTTGGAGAACTCAACCAATTCAAGAAAACTTGCTGCCAATCTGTGCCCCCCCCTCCTGAGTTTCCCCAGCCAATGTAAGTGAGCACCTATGTTGTGTGGTTGTGGATAGGCAGCTAGACTTTGGAGTAAAGGTTTGTTCACCTGTTTCAAGGTTTAAACAAAGAAAAGGTGGGGCTATAGACTTACTTCTGCCTCTCTTATCAGCAGCCTACCCACAAGGTTACCTGTAATGTAGATAACAGGAGGCAGAGGTGGCAAGAGGGAGGGGTTTGCAGGGTGATTCCTCCCATAGGCTGTAGATAGAGTCAGTGGCTGACAGGCCACATGGAGTCTGGCAAACTATGCACCTAGCAGAAGCCTGACTTATGCATGACATGTACAAGTCATGGGTCTGGGGGGCACCCTGGCCCTCCCGTGGCCGATTGCCAAGCCAGGGGAGCACGGGGGGGGGGCGGTCTGCACATCCTCCAGACAACCCAGAAGTAGTCCCTGTCTACTTCCAGGTTCGGCACCGAGCACATGGAGGGCCACCCCCCACTCCTGTGGGAAGCTCCATGCACCCTAGCATCCACAAGCCGCACTGGTACCTTGAGGTATATAGACAGAGCTTTAAAAGTTTTTTCTATTTCCGAATAAGCATCAAATCTTCAGATTCGGCCAAATTGAATCGGAGACGGTGATCCCAGTCAATGAATCGAATCGCTGTCCCCGATTTGGGCCGAATCCAAATCGGATCAGGCCCACTTTGCACTCCCCTAATGAGCAGTGCTCCTCCATCTCAGAGTTGTATTTTTCCCTAGGGACAGAGGCCCCAGCTAAATGACATCTCCCAAGTTCACAGGGAAACTGGTTCACTCCCATTCCCAAGCTTTTGCTGAGACACATCTGCACGACACCTATCAGAATTGTAATATTATAACAGCCCACGTCTGTCTGTCCATAACGCTTTAGTCACGCTCCAATTGGCTGACAGAGAGAGGTCTCCAAGCGTGGGGGAGCGCCATCACGATTCCGAAGCTGCGCGGAGGACTGTACAGAGGGTGGCGGAGCCGAGGCCCCCGCCCAGCTCCGTGCAAGAGGCAGAACAGCGTCAGCACGGGGCGTTAGGTGACGGCACTCCATCCGAGCCCCCTCTCCCCCACCCCGCCTTACTTGACGGGCAAGTGGCTAGTACTGATTATACAAACCCACATATAAATATTACGTGTAAATAAAGGGAAACTGTAGAAGGACCTTGGCAAAGTGGAGATGACCTGCTGTTAGCCTCCTCCTCCCTCCTGCATCTCCCCCAGATGGCAGAGGTGAGAATCTGTATCTGTGCTTTGACAGGTTGCTAGGCAGGTATACAAAAAAGTGCCTGTTCTCATGCCTTGAGGTGTAATCACCGTAAGGGCAGGTTACCACCCCGTCTCTTGCCTCTTTACCCCATTTGGGCTGTTGTAATCTGTTACCTGCTAAGAGGGACTGGAGCATCACTAGGAAATGTCAACGTGACGTCATTTCATGTACAAAAGGGGTAATCAGCGGGGATCCAGGTTTTCCATTCACCAGAACTGAAAAAGACCTATGGGTTACGATCAACCACAAAATGAACATGAGCCACCAATGCAATCTTGTGGCTGGGAAAGTGCAAAACACTCTGGCATGCATCACCCGATGGCATCACGAGCAAGACCGAGGATGTCTCCCTGCCGCTCTACTCAGCATTGGTGAGGCCGCACCTAGAGGACAGCGTTCAGTTCTGGGCGCCACACTTCCAAGAGAGATGTCGAGAAGCTGCAAAGAGTCCAAAGGCGGGCCCACACTAATGATCAGAGGTCTGGAAAACAGACAATACAAAGAGAGGCTGAAGAACGTGAGACTGTTCAGCCTGGAGGAGAAAACTTAGGGGGGGGGGGGACTTGGTGGCAGCTTTTAAGTACATAAAGGCGTAAACTTCAGGGCCTAAGAGAACATCCATTATTTTTCATTAGTGACTCCAAGATAAATATGAGCCACCAATGCCAGACTGCAGTCAGCAAAGCCAACCGCACCTTGTCGTGCATACAGAGATGCATCTCAAGCCGGTCCAAAGAGGCAATACTCCCCCTCTACGCAATGTCGGTCCAGCCTCAACTGGAGTACTGGGTCCAGTTCTGGGCACCGCACTTCAAGAAGAATGCAGCCTGCCTTGAGAAGGTTCAGAGGAGGGCCACCCGCTTGGGTGGAGGGCAAAAGGGCATGCCCTATGAGGAGAGGCTGAGGGACCTGAACCTGTTCAGCCTCAGCAAGCGAAGGCTGACGGGGGATTTGGTGGCTGCCTACAAACTCGTTAGGGGAGATCAGCAGGAAATAGGAAGAGCTCTATTCTCCCCAGCAGCACCTGGGGTGATGAGGAACAATGGCCAGAAGCTGCTAGAGAACAGGCTCAGGTTAGAGATTAGGAGGCACTATTTCACTGACAGGGTAGCTATGATCTGGAACCAACTTCCTAGGGAAGTGGTCCTTGTTCCTACCTTGGGTAAATTAAAAAAGGTTGGATGAATGGCTGTCTGGGGTCATGTGATCCCAACGTACGCTCCAACCAGTGAAGTTAGACTAGATGATCTAGTCAGGTCCCTTCTGACCCCCAACTACTACGAAACTATGAAACATATGTTCACCAAGGCACCCCAAGGGAAGACTAGAAATAATGGTGCTAAACTGATAGAGGATTGCTTCAGCTTAGACACAAGGACAAACTTTACGGTTCGTGTCCAGAGTCTGGAACAGACTCCACTCAGACTGGTCGTGCACCTCACTGCACACACACCTCAGCAGTCTTTCCTGCCTTACAGCAGCAGGGCTGGAGCCAGTGACATCTGAGGTCTCTTCCAGCCCCTAACTTACATGAATCTATGAAGCGCCCCAGCAGCGCCAAGGGGGCTGTGGCTGGCAAGGGAGGGGCAACAGTATGGCCAAGGCAAGCGCATATCAGGACTGCTCAGTGCCACAAAGCCGTGTGAGGGGGGACACCAGCTCCTGGACCCACAATCTGGTGAAACAAGGGAGCAGGAGGCGCTCTGATATTCCATATCATATTCCACCATATTCCAACACGAAATCAAACACCAAAATGAATAGGTATTCACAATTTCGTTTATTCTACTGATTATGGCACTAGTAGGATTCAAAATGCTTTAAAATTATGAAGACATCAATAAGACATAGTGTTCAACTCATACCTATATACATACGCACACACACAAACACACAAGCATTTTTAAATCATGGAAAAACATAGATGCTGGGGCTTTTCACCAGAGCTTTTGTGTTTTATTTTTCTTACCTGAGAAAACCAGGATCCCTCGCAATCAGTAAAGGAATTCCAACTTCACCAAAATTCTCTAACGTTGTAAAAAACTCCCAACCATAAAAGGGCTGTAGTCTTGTCTCTCAAAAGACCCAACAGTACCTAGCTCTTGATAACATGCATCGCTTAGTAAAAACCCCTCTATGGGAACGTTTCCATTGCACACAGCTGAAACTGTCTAAAGGACAATCACCTTGTAAACTGCAAGCGATTCCAGTGCCAAGCAGCAAGGGCGAGAAATGCGGCACCGGATATGCTGACATTAGCCAAGGAAATCTTGGTTTAAACTTACTGCTAGTAGCTAAAAGATTTTAAAAAATGGACATACTCCTCCCCCATTCATACTCTCGGAAGCAATATCCGGGAAGTTGTCTCCTTAATGATGATACGTAGGGGTCAAACAGCAAGCCAAAATGCCAAGTCATATTCTGTAACCACTAACTCCAACCCAAACCCTAGGCCTACCCTGGGTGTTGGGCACATAATGGTGAGCGGCCAACAAGGGCCTAAGTTTGCAGACAACAAAGTGTTCAAAAGCTGATCAGGGCACAGGGAGGGAGAATACAGAGTCTGGGTGTCCAGGCCCCATTATTCTGTGAGCCAACAGGCAGGTGATCGCTTTTGGAGGGTGCTACCAGCCACAGGCGACTGGTAGGGGGGGCAGAGAGGGGCCCGTTCCCTGACTCGGCACCGCTCAGGGCGAGGCCGTTTTCTCACTGTTCATGCTGGCAGCGTGATGGGGGGTGGAGGGGGCACGAAGCCACAGCACACAAGTATAGGAGCAGATATGAAACCTTTGTCCTGCACCATGGCCCGCCAGTAAATTGTGCCGGTCCCACACTCACAAGGCGCCAGTCACCCCTGCTACCTGCAGTCAGAGGCAAGAGCTGCAGGCATTACCGTTGGAGCAGGGCACACGGATGATGTGCCCCCAGGTAGAAGCCTACGCGATTGCTGGTGCGTTTTGTCTGCTGAGCGTGTCAAAGCAGAAAGACCTACTCACCTGTCGCCCCTGGGACCTTGGCTGCTTCCAAGGGACGGGTGCAGGCCCCGCACACCCGTCTGGCTGCCCACAGTCACCCTGGCAGACACCACACCACACCAAACGACACGTCCCGGGGGCCCTTCTGCCCCAAGTCCCGCTCCTGTCACGCTGCGGCCCAACGCTGAGACGCTGGCTCCAAGGACGGGGGCACGAGGAGGAGCCTGCCAGAAAGGGCACACCCTCCTTAGACACTTTCACGCGAGTGAAAACGCACGCACCGCTTACCTCACCGCACTGGAAGAAATGACGCCCGTGGGCCGGCCCAGCACATTCCCATGAAGAGTGTGGAAAGAAATCCCCGCGCAAAATGACCAGTTTCCCACACAAAAGCCATCACGTGCCGTCAAGAAAGGTTTCCAAATGCCCACGCCATTTCCCTCACACACCAGAATTGCATAGGCCGACATTTCCCCAATCCCCACACACTTTTCCACAGGTCCCACAACACGCCAGTCGCATACAAAAGTTCCTAAATCCCCCTACATTATAGATACAGATATACGGAGTGGTAGATATATATAGAGATAGATATCTGGAGGTATATAGAGCTCGACATATGTAGAGCTGTAGATATATGACGCTGGAGCTATACAGAGCTGAAGAGATACTGAGCTGCATATAGATATACAGGTCTAGATATCTGAAGCTGGATCTGTTCAGAGCTGCAGATCTTCAGAGCTCCACATATTGAAACCTGGAGATATTCAGGAAGGGAGATATATAGAGATGTAGATCTAGGAAGCTGGAGATGTGCAGAGCTGGAGATAGACAGGTAGATACAGAAAGCTGGAGCTATTCAGAGCTGGAGACATTTAGACCTGGAGATATGCAGAGCTGGAGATATTCAGAGAGGTAGATATATAAATATGTAGAGGTATGAATCTGGAGATATGTAGAGCTGTAGAAATAGAGAGATGTAGATATATGAAGCTGGAGATATTCAGAGCTGGAGATATATAGAGATGTAGGCCTACGAATCAGGAGATACCTAGATCTGGACATCTATAGAGATGTCGACATACGAAGCTGGAGTGATTCAAAGCTGGAGATATTCAGCGAGGTACAGATATAGAGATGGAGATCTATGAAGCTGGAGATATGAAGAGGTGGAAATATATAGACAGGTAGACATAGAAAGCTGGAGATATTGAGCGCTGCAGTTATTCAGAGCTGGAGCTATACAGAGTTGGAGATATTCCGAGGTGAAGATATTAATAGCTGGAGATATTCAGAGGTGGAAATATTGACAGAGGGAAATATTTAGACCTGGAGATATTCAGAGCTGGAGATATTCAGAGAGGTAGATACATAGAGATGTAGATATATGAAGCTAGATATCTACAGAGCTGAAGATATACTGACCTGGACACAGATATACAGGTAGATATATGAAGCTGGAGCTCTTCAAAGATGGAGATATGCAGAGAGGTAGATACATAGAGATGTAGATATATGAAGCTGTAGATAAACACAGCTGAAGAGATACCGAGCTGGATATATATATACAATATATATGTAGATACAAACACAATACACACGCACACACACACACATACTATATACACACACAATATATATATATACACACACTCTCTATACACTATCTATCTATATATCTATCTATATAAAGACACACTCTCTCTATATATATACACACACACACAAACACTCTCTCTCTATATATATGTACACACACTATACACACACACACTATATACACACACACACAATATATATATATATACACACACTCTATACACTATCTAAAGACACACTCTCTCTCTCTATATATACACACACACACTATATATATATACACATATCTACACACTATATATATATATAGACACACACTACACATACACACAGACACACATACACACAGATAGACTTATGTAGCTGGAGAGATTCAGAGCTCGAGATATTGAGAGAGGTAGATATATAGGAATGTAGATATAGGAACCTGCAGTTATACAGAACTTCAGATATTTAGAGATATTTAGCCTAAGAGATACAGAGATTCAGAGCTGGAGATATACGGAGATATATATGGGGGCGGCGCGGAGGCGATTCCCCGCGCTCTCGGGGTGCGCGGCAGGCCGCTCCCGTCTCCGTTACCTGCACCTCTTCCCGTGCAGAGGGAGCCCCGGCCGCAGCGATGCCGGGCACCGAAAGCGACGGCCCTTATTTCAGAGAGAGACAGACAGTAGCAGGGTTTCTTATGGCCTGTGCTCTCCCCGCACGGCGCACGCACATGGACACGCACCGCGCTACCGGACCCCTCTCCACGCACCGCCCGCACCACGAAGGACACTGCCGCTGCCGCTCCCGCCCGCCCGCCCGCTCGCGGACGTTTCCTGTCGCACGGCGCGGAGCCCAGGGCCGCGGGCAGAGCGCTCCGGGGCGCGGCGGCCCGAGCCCGGCACAGGCCGAGGGGAGCCGTGCCTGTCCTGCTGCAGGCGCAGCCCGCCGAGCCCCGCTCCGCCCCGGCCGCCCTGGACCTGCGTCCCTGAGCCAGGGCCCGTGCCCTCTGCCCCGGCCGGGCCACTGCCTCCGACCCGCCCCGTGCCCGCAGCCGCCGCTGCCCCGCCCCCGCAGCCAAGCCGGTGAAGGGGGCCGCTGAGGACCGGAGCCGGACCAGTCAGGGCACAGAAGCCCGCACGCTCCCCTTGCAACCGCCCACATCCCGCGCCACCGCAGCCAGGCCGGGGCCGCTTCCCGCTGTAGTGCTCCCCCGCCACGCCAGAGCCTGCCCCTGTGACGGTCCAGGCCCCCCCCCCCCCCCCCCCCCCCCCCCCCGGCGCGGAGGAGAGGCATCTTCTCTTTGGGCTTCGGCTTAAGATGCTCAAATGCTAGGTGGGTGTAACTCAGCCGACAGGGGGAAGAGTTGTACCTTATACGCTACGTTGATCAAAAGCCCCTACTTAGTCAAGTGCTTGGTTGGTTCAATGGTTAAAAGATAGCCATGCCCTCCCTCCAGCCCAAGGGCCTGGGACATGTGCTGACTGTCACTGACTTAACATTTCCCTAATACTTAAAGTAATACATTTAAAAATGTAATTTATTTTTTCAACTAAAAAGGGATTTTAAAACTTATATGAAATAGGTTTGGCTCCCCCCGAACTCAGCAGCCCCTCAGGGATGACTTAGGTGGAGATGGCTGAAAGCTTACGGCCATCACATTAAACAGCCACGGGGGACGGTAGCTGGACTTAACTCACGAAAACCCAGAGACGCCAGGGGATCCACACACTCGGTCTCCTTCTTGCAAGGCAACAAGTGCATCGTCCCGCTGCCATGACCCAGCCCTCTAGAGAAACAGCACCCACACCACGCCATCAGAAATAGCAAGACTTGTACTAAAGGCACAGAGAAGAAGGTCTGAAATACCTCAGCTGGAAACACACTAACAAGCTCACAAGTTTCCTGAGCATTTTATATTTATTGGGACGTTTTTCTTTTGAGAAAAGGGGCAGTTGAACTTCAACAGATTATACCCAAGCACCGCACAGTTACTGTGCCTTATTTTTTAGTCCTTCAAATAAATCGAGACTGATTTTCCTACAGCGCATTGACAATTGTAAAGCGATGACTGGGAACCACCTTAGAGTCTTTTACCATTTGTAAATCCAAAAGGAAATATTTGCATTGAGCAAGTAAGAACACACAACAGATCGGCAGACAGAACGAAAAAGTTTATTCCTTCAGCCAGATCTCAGTAGGAAAGGAAAAGGACCAAATCTTCTCCGTGTAGAAGAGCACCAGCCACAAGGTAGACAGTTTTTAGACCATTTATTGTTGACTGTGCACATCTTAGGCCCACCTGCTTCCTACTGGTTTGACATGGACCATGCCAACTACCTTGAGGATCATTTGGACAGAGGACAAAATCTTCGTCCCCATGGAGCTGGAGAATAACACTTTCAAACACCCACAGAGCCTTAATTTACAGACGCAAACAAATTGCACCATAAACAGCCTCAAACTGGCCCTGCAAGCTACAGCCTAAGCAAGCTACAGCCAAGCCACAAACAGAACCGAGCACAAACCTGTGTTCCTACACTAACACCGAGAACCGCTCAACAACCCAACCAAGAACGCCCTACACGCTGCCTTCAGTCACACCTATTCTGATCCACCGCTTCACTGGCAAAGCCAAACCGCCTGTGAAACCCGTGACAGCTGCATATCAATACACACAACTAGCACAACGCCTCAGCCTCCTTGCACACAACCTGCAAAACCCTTGACTGCTGCATATCGATATGCACGACTAGCACAAAGCCTCAACCTCCCTGCACACAATCGGGGCCAACCCAAGACTGAATGCACGGTGCAACTTGAAGCGTGTGGCTGCTTGCTCCTCCTGGGTGTGTGAAAGTGTAGATGCACTCAACAGCCTCCATCTGTCCTTCTCTGAGCAGACATTAAGCATTCCCCTTCCTCCTGCCCACCCCGACCCACACTTCTTGTTCCCCAGCTTTCTTCTGCTGCTTCTGCTCCTTCTTCTCCAGCTGCCCTTCGGGGACCTGCAAGAGTACACAAAACAGAAGTGGGGTCTGCTAGCAATGAATTGCACACCCCTGTAGAAGACTGTAGCTCTCAGTGTCCATTGTACACTCAAGCTTGATGTCGTTTAAAACCAAGGGGGATGTGACATACCTCCTGTTAAGTAAATGACAAATACCCCCCGTCTTTACAGAAACTCTCTTACTTTTGCCTCCGGGTTGCCTGGCATGGTTTTCTGCCCTGGATATCAGTTAACTGCTATTAGTTTGTCGTCTTCTCTGCTTCCCCTTATGGGGGCAGAAAGAAGGAGCAAAATGGGATGTCAGTCAGCATGGTGGAAGATGCGTCTGCAGAAGCCAACTTCTCCCCCTCTTTTACCCTTACCTGGACCTGCGGCCGCTGTCCTCTGTCCGCAGAGATGGGGGAGGCAGACATCCGGGCCAGCCAGAAGCTGCGTGCGAAGGCCAGGGCTCTGGACAGAACTGCTAGGGCGGCACCGGGAACGGTGACCGCCAACACCGGAAACCCTGCTTACAGGGCGGCGCTCCCGGCACACAGCTGGCTGCTGGGGCATGAAGCCCAGAGAAAACCTGAAAAGACCTAAATGCCAGCTGACAGGTACCTCAGGCGGTCTTGACCAGGGGTCAAAATTGCCCCATTCCTGGAGGACATAAGGGCCACAACTTCAGCCTCGTGTCACTGAAGCCACAGAGCCCAAAGGACTAAACAAAGCCTCCTCCTCCCCCAGAGTCAGAGCGGGTGGGGGGCGCAGCCCTGTTGACAGGGCGTGGGGAGAGGCCCTCTCAACAGTGCCAGGAGCAGCAGAACAGAGGAGCAGAGACCTGGACCTGAGTTACAGGGAGGTCACGATGCCTCGGGGTGCCAGCGCACTGCAACCTTCCCTGTAGCCCGTGGGTATCGTCTCTGGCCAACCTCACCCACTGGAACAAGACCCAGAAAATCAAGGGGACCTGGACCCTGCTTACAGGCTGCAGGCCGGGGCCAGGGGCGCAGGAGGACGGCTGCCCAAGTGCCAGGGCACTTGTCTCCAGGGACTCGGGTATGGGATACAGAGCCTGCCCCCAGGACGGATGGCAGGAAGTCTTCGTGTGAGCTACCAAGTGGGCAAAGGACCGTGCTGGCCACCCAAGAAGGGCCCAAGACCCGTACCCTGAGAGACAGGGAGGTCACTGGGGGGGTGGCCTAATGCTCCCCGAAGCCAGAAGTCACAGAAATCTATGCCGGTGCTTAACCCCCTAGGTACAGAGGTGGAAGAATAAGGCTATGTGGACACATCTCGCCCCTTTCCAGCACTGGGAAGAAAATAAAGTACGCTGCAGCGATTTTAACAACAAAAAGAAAATAACAAACGCTTTCATTCCCAGGCGCTCCTCTCTCTCGCTCGCCACACTCTGACAAGGAAGAGTGTTCCCAGGCCGGAAAGCAGCTCCGTGCTGCAAACTGCTTGTCCTCGAGCCTTACCCTGCAAAATCCTCCTCCACTCCCAGGAGGCAAGACGGCTAAGACCGGCACCCTCCTTTCAGGGTACGGCCTGCCTGGCCAGCCAGATCGCTCATAGGCGAGGCCTATCTTACAGGGAGGGCCCTCAGCCTGCCGAAGGACAGAGCTGTCCCCAAAAGGCACATGGAGACCTGGACCCTGCTTACAGGGTGGTCCACAGCTCTGCAGAACCTAGCCCTCCACCAAGAGACACGGGACTCGCACCCTCGTTACAGGGCCCGGCCCGTCTGACCAGCCAGACTGCCCACAAGGTTCAAAAGGGACATGCCCAGAGCCCTGCTTACAGGGCGGGCCAACAGCCAGCCAAAGGACAGAGCTGTCCCCAAAAGCACACTGAGACCTGGACCCTGCTTACAGGGTGGTCCACAGCTCTGCAGACCCTGGCTGTCCTACAGGATGCCTGGGACTCGCCCCCTCGTTACAGGGTGGCCCAGGGGTCTGGATGTGGAGTACCAGGCACAGATGCAGGATGAAGGACAGATGCCTGGACTCAGAGAACGGTGAGGAGACCACAGATTTCAACCCAGCCACGGGAAGGTCATCAGGCTCTGGAATGCGAAGAGTTTGCTGTCACTCCACGAGACCCGGCTCCTGTCTGCAAGGCCCTCCTGCTGCACGACGCGGCAGACTGCGCCGTGTCTCTCAGCCCAGCGGAAGGCGGCTATGCCCACCCTGCTTACAGGGGCACCTCTCCGGCTGGCTGGCTATGGCAGGGGACTTGGACTCCCAATTACGGGATGTCCAGCGCTACACATGGTCAAATTGCCTGTTGTTCTCACGTGTTAGGAGGCAGCACGCACCCCGCGTACAGGAGGCTGCACCATTGGCAGCTAGCTGGCCTGGACCCTGATTACAGGGCGGCTGCGATGCGCAAGACCGCCAACCAGATCCACGGCCTTTAGAAGAGGCGGCGGTGACACACGCCTTGCTTACAAGGTTGTCCACCTTCCACCCGACTGCTGCAGAAGTGCAACGGCTTCAAGGGCTGAGACCCATTTCTGAGTTACAGAGAGCTCGCCCAAAGGCTCACACATGCAAAAAGTGGCTAATACATGACTGAGACCTGAAGACAGGGAGATCATTCTGTCCAGAGTCCCTTCCCTTCGCACCCCGTTTTGCTGGCTTTTTGCCCATCACGGCTTGCCTGCGGCTTGTCCTTCCGACACCTGCAAAAACAAAGAAGAAAAATCTAAGAACCCAGCTCCCACAACAATTCAGGGAGACACAGCCTGGGCGTAAGGCATGGAGCGAGAGACTGGGACAGGAAGATGTAACGTCTCCCTGTTTGGTCCTTCCCTGTAACCCCCGTTGATCCATCTTCTGTTTGACAGAGAGAGAAGCAGAAATCTCTTTGTTCAGCTTCCAAACACTGGGTCAGTAGGAAATGGAAAGTCATGGGCCACGAGCCTACAGACCCAACTTGTGCCATGGCACAAGACAGCAGCACAAGGCACCTGGAATCCTACTGACAGGACGGCGCCCCCCCACCCCAATCGCTGGCTTCTGTGGCAGAAAGTCAACCGAACAACGGTTGCTCAGGTGGTGCAGTTCAAGAAAGCAAGCAGCCGCACACCTGGAGGACAACGGGCACAAACTACAGCTTTCCTGACAGAGAAGTCAGAGCCCTCAAAGGACCCAATAAAGGTTCCAAAGCTCCGTGCTCAGCTGGGGGATGTAACGCAAGCCCAGATAACAGCAGCGAGCGGGCGAGGAAGCATCTGCTCACCTGCAGCTGGAACAGACTTGAACCCGAGTGACAGCACGCTCACAACGTCCGCTGTCCTAAAGAGCTCCCCGTCTTGGAAAGGGAAGGGGAAGAGGACATGCCTCTGGTTTACGGGATCCTCGCTACTCCACCGAAAACTTATCCACACATGACCACGTCAGGAGCTAGGACACAAATCCTGCTTAGAAGGAAGTGCCAGCGATCCAGCCATCTGAGGCCCACTGATCCCAAGATCTACAGCTTGGTGATGGAACCAAAAAACATTTTAAGAAGTCACCACATCAAAACTCCCTTACCTTTGCTGGGCTGGCATGGTTTTCTTCCCTCCTTGTAGGTGGATTCCTGCTGGTCTGCCATTTTCTCTGCTTGGGCCTGTAATAAACAGAGACGGAGACCGCATTTAACTCGCCACCTCGGAGAATGGGTCTGTGGACCGCAACTTGTCTCCCTCTCTTACCTGGACCTGCGGCCGCTGTCCTCTGTCCGCGGAGATGGGGGAGGCAGACATCCGGCCCAGCCAGAAGCTGCGTGCGATGGGCCAGGGCTCTGGACAGAACTGCTAGGGCGGCACCACGAGCGGTGACCGCCAACACCAGAAACCCTGCTTACAGGGCAGCGCTCCCGGCACACAGCTGGCTGCTGGGGCATGAAGCCCAGAGAAAACCTGAAAAAACCTAAATGCCAGCTGACAGGTACCTCAGGCGGTCTTGACCAGGGGTCAAAATTGCCCCATTCCTGGAGGACATAAGGGCCACAACTTCAGCCTCGTGTCACTGAAGCCACAGAGCCCAAAGGACTAAACAAAGCCTCCTCCTCCCCCAGGGTCAGAGCGGGTGGGGGGCGCAGCCCTGTTTACAGGGTGCGGGGAGAGGCCCTCTCAACAGTGCCAGGAGCAGCAGAACAGAGGAGCAGAGACCTGGACCTGAGTTACAGGGAGGTCACGATGCCTCGGGGTGCCAGCGCACTGCAACCTTCCCTGTAGCCCGTGGGTATCGTCTCTGGCCAACCTCACCCACTGGAACAAGACCCAGAAAATCAAGGGGACCTGGACCCTGCTTACAGGCTGCAGGCCGGGGCCAGGGGTGCAGGAGAACAGCTGGCCAAGTGCCAGGGCACTTGTCTCCAGGGACTCGGGTATGGGATACAGAGCCTGCCCCCAGGACGGATGGCAGGAAGTCTTCGTGTGAGCTACCAAGTGGGCAAAGGACCATGCTGGCCACCCAAGAGGGGCCCAAGACCCGTACCCTGAGAGACAGGGAGGTCACTGGGGGGGTGGCCTAATGCTCCCCGAAGCCAGAAGTCACAGAAATCTATGCCGGTGCTTAACCCCCTAGGTACAGAGGTGGAAGAATAAGGCTATGTGGACACATCTCGCCCCTTTCCAGCACTGGGAAGAAAATAAAGTACGCTGCAGCGATTTTAACAACAAAAAGAAAATAACAAACGCTTTCATTCCCAGGCGCTCCTCTCTCTCGCTCGCCACACTCTGACAAGAAAGAGTGTTCCCAGGCCGGAAAGCAGCTCCGTGCTGCAAACTGCTTGTCCTCGAGCCTTACCCTGCAAAATCCTCCTCCGCTCCCAGGAGGCAAGACGGCTAAGACCGGCACCCTCCTTTCAGGGTACGGCCTGCCTGGCCAGCCAGATCGCTCATAGGCGAGGCCTATCTTACAGGGAGGGCCCTCAGCCTGCCGAAGGACAGAGCTGTCCCCAAAAGGCACATGGAGACCTGGACCCTGCTTACAGGGTGGTCCACAGCTCTGCAGAACCTAGCCCTCCACCAAGAGACACGGGACTCGCACCCTCGTTACAGGGCCCGGCCCGTCTGACCAGCCAGACTGCCCACAAGGTTCAAAAGGGACATGCCCAGAGCCCTGCTTACAGGGCGGGCCAACAGCCAGCCAAAGGACAGAGCTGTCCCCAAAAGCACACTGAGACCTGGACCCTGCTTACAGGGTGGTCCACAGCTCTGCAGACCCTGGCTGTCCTACAGGATGCCTGGGACTCGCCCCCTCGTTACAGGGTGGCCCAGGGGTCTGGATGTGGAGTACCAGGCACAGATGCAGGATGAAGGACAGATGCCTGGACTCAGAGAACGGTGAGGAGACCACAGATTTCAACCCAGCCACGGGAAGGTCATCAGGCTCTGGAATGCGAAGAGTTTGCTGTCACTCCACGAGACCCGGCTCCTGTCTGCAAGGCCCTCCTGCTGCACGACGCGGCAGACTGCGCCGTGTCTCTCAGCCCAGCGGAAGGCGGCTATGCCCACCCTGCTTACAGGGGCACCTCTCCGGCTGGCTGGCTATGGCAGGGGACTTGGACTCCCAATTACGGGATGTCCAGCGCTACACATGGTCAAATTGCCTGTTGTTCTCACGTGTTAGGAGGCAGCACGCACCCCGCGTACAGGAGGCTGCACCATTGGCAGCTAGCTGGCCTGGACCCTGATTACAGGGCGGCTGCGATGCGCAAGACCGCCAACCAGATCCACGGCCTTTAGAAGAGGCGGCGGTGACACACGCCTTGCTTACAAGGTTGTCCACCTTCCACCCGACTGCTGCAGAAGTGCAACGGCTTCAAGGGCTGAGACCCATTTCTGAGTTACAGAGAGCTCGCCCAAAGGCTCACACATGCAAAAAGTGGCTAATACATGACTGAGACCTGAAGACAGGGAGATCATTCTGTCCAGAGTCCCTTCCCTTCGCACCCCGTTTTGCTGGCTTTTTGCCCATCACGGCTTGCCTGCGGCTTGTCCTTCCGACACCTGCAAAAACAAAGAAGAAAAATCTAAGAACCCAGCTCCCACAACAATTCAGGGAGACACAGCCTGGGCGTAAGGCATGGAGCGAGAGACTGGGACAGGAAGATGTAACGTCTCCCTGTTTGGTCCTTCCCTGTAACCCCCGTTGATCCATCTTCTGTTTGACAGAGAGAGAAGCAGAAATCTCTTTGTTCAGCTTCCAAACACTGGGTCAGTAGGAAATGGAAAGTCATGGGCCACGAGCCTACAGACCCAACTTGTGCCATGGCACAAGACAGCAGCACAAGGCACCTGGAATCCTACTGACAGGACGGCGCCCCCCCACCCCAATCACTGGCTTCTGTGGCAGAAAGTCAACCGAACAACGGTTGCTCAGGTGGTGCAGTTCAAGAAAGCAAGCAGCCGCACACCTGGAGGACAACGGGCACAAACTACAGCTTTCCTGACAGAGAAGTCAGAGCCCTCAAAGGACCCAATAAAGGTTCCAAAGCTCCGTGCTCAGCTGGGGGATGTAACGCAAGCCCAGATAACAGCAGCGAGCGGGCGAGGAAGCATCTGCTCACCTGCAGCTGGAACAGACTTGAACCCGAGTGACAGCACGCTCACAACGTCCGCTGTCCTAAAGAGCTCCCCGTCTTGGAAAGGGAAGGGGAAGAGGACATGCCTCTGGTTTACGGGATCCTCGCTACTCCACCGAAAACTTATCCACACATGACCACGTCAGGAGCTAGGACACAAATCCTGCTTAGAAGGAAGTGCCAGCGATCCAGCCATCTGAGGCCCACTGATCCCAAGATCTACAGCTTGGTGATGGAACCAAAAAACATTTTAAGAAGTCACCACATCAAAACTCCCTTACCTTTGCTGGGCTGGCATGGTTTTCTTCCCTCCTTGTAGGTGGATTCCTGCTGGTCTGCCATTTTCTCTGCTTGGGCCTGTAATAAACAGAGACGGAGACCGCATTTAACTCGCCACCTCGGAGAATGGGTCTGTGGACCGCAACTTGTCTCCCTCTCTTACCTGGACCTGCGGCCGCTGTCCTCTGTCCGCGGAGATGGGGGAGGCAGACATCCGGCCCAGCCAGAAGCTGCGTGCGATGGGCCAGGACTCTGGACAGAACTGCTAGGGCGGCACCAGGAACGGTGACCGCCAACACCAGAAACCCTGCTTACAGGGCAGCGCTCCCGGCACACAGCTGGCTGCTGGGGCATGAAGCCCAGAGAAAACCTGAAAAAACCTAAATGCCAGCTGACAGGTACCTCAGGCGGTCTTGACCAGGGGTCAAAATTGCCCCATTCCTGGAGGACATAAGGGCCACAACTTCAGCCTCGTGTCACTGAAGCCACAGAGCCCAAAGGACTAAACAAAGCCTCCTCCTCCCCCAGGGTCAGAGCGGGTGGGGGGCGCAGCCCTGTTTACAGGGTGCGGGGAGAGGCCCTCTCAACAGTGCCAGGAGCAGCAGAACAGAGGAGCAGAGACCTGGACCTGAGTTACAGGGAGGTCACGATGCCTCGGGGTGCCAGCGCACTGCAACCTTCCCTGTAGCCCGTGGGTATCGTCTCTGGCCAACCTCACCCACTGGAACAAGACCCAGAAAATCAAGGGGACCTGGACCCTGCTTACAGGCTGCAGGCCGGGGCCAGGGGTGCAGGAGAACAGCTGGCCAAGTGCCAGGGCACTTGTCTCCAGGGACTCGGGTATGGGATACAGAGCCTGCCCCCAGGACGGATGGCAGGAAGTCTTCGTGTGAGCTACCAAGTGGGCAAAGGACCATGCTGGCCACCCAAGAGGGGCCCAAGACCCGTACCCTGAGAGACAGGGAGGTCACTGGGGGGGTGGCCTAATGCTCCCCGAAGCCAGAAGTCACAGAAATCTATGCCGGTGCTTAACCCCCTAGGTACAGAGGTGGAAGAATAAGGCTATGTGGACACATCTCGCCCCTTTCCAGCACTGGGAAGAAAATAAAGTACGCTGCAGCGATTTTAACAACAAAAAGAAAATAACAAACGCTTTCATTCCCAGGCGCTCCTCTCTCTCGCTCGCCACACTCTGACAAGAAAGAGTGTTCCCAGGCCGGAAAGCAGCTCCGTGCTGCAAACTGCTTGTCCTCGAGCCTTACCCTGCAAAATCCTCCTCCGCTCCCAGGAGGCAAGACGGCTAAGACCGGCACCCTCCTTTCAGGGTACGGCCTGCCTGGCCAGCCAGATTGCACATAGGCGAGGGCTTCCTTACAGGGAGGTCCCTCAGCCAGCCGAAGGACAGAGCTGTCCCCAAAAGGCACATTGAGACCTGGACCCTGCTTACAGGGTGGTCCACAGCTCTGCAGAACCTAGCCCTCCACCAAGAGACACGGGACTCGCACCCTCCTTACAGGGCACGGCCCGTCTGGCCAGCCAGACTGCCCACAAGGTTCAAAAGGGACATGCCCAGAGCCCTGCTTACAGGGCGGGCCCCTCAGGCTAGCCAAAGGAAAGATCTCTCACCAAAGGCACATGGATGCCCAGACCCTGCTTACAGGGTGGTTCACTGCTTTGCATAACCTAGTCCTCCACCAAGAGATGCGGGACTCACACCCTCGTTACAGGGCAGTCCAGGGGTCCGGACATGGAGTACCAGGCACTGATGCAGGACAAGGGACAGATGCCTGGACACAGGGAAAGGTGAGGAGGCCACAGGCTTCAACCCAGCCACGGGAAGGTCATCAGGCTCCAGGGTCTAAAAAGTTTGCTGTCACCAACGAGACCCGGCTCCTGTCTGCAAGGCTGTCCTGCTGCACAATGCGGCAGGCTGCTCCGTCTCTCTCCAGCCAGCGGTAGGAGGCTATGCCCACCCTGCTTACAGGGGCACCTCTCCCAGCTGGCTAGCAATAGCAATGGACTTGGACTCCCAATTACGGGATGTCCAGCGCTACACACGTTCATATCGCCTGTCCTCGCATGTTAGGAGGCAGCACTCACCCCACTTATAGGAGGCTGCAGCATTGGCAGTCATGTTTGGCAGCTGGCCTGCACCCCGATTACAGGGCGGCTGCTCCGCACAAGACCACCAGCCAGATCCATGGATTTACAAACGAGGTAGCGGTGACACACACCTTGCTTACAGGGTTGTCCACCTTCCACCTGACTGCTACAGAAGTGTAACAGCTTCAAGGGCAGAGATCCATCTCTGAGTTACAGAGAGCTCGCCCAAAGGCTCACGCAGCCAAAATTTGGCTAAGACATGACTGAGACCTAAAGGCAGGGAGGTCACTCTGTCCAGAGTCCCTTTCCTTCTCACCCTGTTTCTCTGCCTGGCTTTTCTCCTACCTCGCCTCTTCCCCGCTGCTTCTCCTTCTGGTTCTCCCGAGGCCTGCAAGAACAGAGACCGAGACCGGCTGTAAGCGAACAGAGCCAGAGTACACATCCAGCAGCTTGAACTTCTAATACACTTACCATCCTCCAGAAACCTGCAACTTTCCCCGTAACCCATGGGCAATGCCTCTGGCCAACCTCACAGCGTAGCCTCAGATGAGCAGTAATAAAGCCAGGAAACCTGGACCCCCCCTCCCAGACCAGGGACACAGGAAATCCCACCATCCCAAGCCCCCGAGGCTCACGAATCCCCGGGGTGTACCACTCAGTGGTGGAGCCCAAGGAGCAGACACTTTCTGTGTCAAAATTCTCTTACCTGTGCCTCCTGTTAGGCTGGCCTCGTTTTCCGCCTTCCCGGTCAGCTCGCTCCGACCCATCTGCCATCTTGTCTGTTTGTCCTTCTGGGGATGACGTGCAGACCCCCAAAGGGGACCTGCTTTGCAGGATTCAGGGCTGCAGCCTCAGGTGGCCAGGCCAGTCTCCAACACTTGACTCCCGGAGAGCCAAGTCAAGCGACATTTGCCACCAATCCCTTTCAGCAAGGGACTCAGCATCCTGGGTGGCCAGCCCGGAGGCCCTCAGCACGCAGTGGTTGCAAGGGAACCACTGCAGAAATGAAAGGGGGCAGCGGGCGGGGAAACTTGGATGTGAAATAACAGGACAGGAGAGAAGAGAAACAGCGCAGAGGGGGAGCAGGAACTTGGAGGTGAAAGGCACCAGGCAGATCAATTTTATTTGTCCATTAAATAGCAGGCCAGCTCACACCTGCTTTTGTGTTGTCTTCTCTGCTGGTTGTCTTTGGCGGCACCCCGTGTGCTCGTGCTTCCCCATGGGATGGCCTTGAGAGGGCACAAGCCCCCTCAAGTGACCACCAGTGCTTGACCGCCCACAGAGCTAGGCAGCACCACACCGTAGCTCGGGCTTGGGGGTGTGAAAAGACTGTCAGTGCTTGACCCGTTTGCGAGCAGGGCAGCACCACACCGCAGCTCGGCAAGATGACCCCGAGAGCAGACAGCGGCGACCTCCAGGCCTTTGCCCGCTGCAGCCCCAAGTGATGCCTTAAGGAAGGGCCGCGGGCCAAGCCCTAGGGACCTGGCCCGCGGCCCCCCCCGAAAGGCCTTAAGTGAGAACTACAGGGGTTCAGACCAGACCCACAGCCAACCTGAATGGTATCTTAAGGGAGAACAGCGGGGGCCTACGGACCTGGCCGCTGCCCCCCGCAAATGACACCATCAGGGAGGACTGCGGGGGCCCTCCGGCCCTCCCCGCTGCGGACCCCAGTGACGTCTTAAGGGAGGACCGCGGGCAGAGACAAACCGCCCCTGCCCACCGCTCCCCCAAATGATGCCTCAAGGGGGCAGCGGAGCTGGCTACGGACCTGAGCCTCCGCCCCCCGAATGACAGCCTTAAGGGAAAGCTGCGGCCGAGGCCGGGGACCTCGCCCACTGCCCCCCAAATGGCGTCTTAAGGGAAGGAACGGAAACCTGCAAGCCCGGCCGCTGCCCACCCCGCGGGTCACCGGTGCTTGACAAGGACTACGAGCCACGCAGCACCCACGTGGCTCGGGACGTCGCTCCCCACAGCCTGACACACCCCCGGGCCTGCAGAGGGGCCGTAGGTCCCCAACTGCAGCCCCCCCCCACGTCCCCCCGCTCCCACCGACGCTCGAGCACACAGGGTGCAAGGAGCTCTACGGCTGGGCCTCACCTCCCCGGGGCGCCGCCTCTTCAGGGCTCTTCTGGGGTTACCGCTCCCCCCCGCTGGCCAGCTCTACCAGCTCTTCTCCGCCCTTCTCCTGCCGCGGCGGGGCAGGCGCCGCTGCCTCTTCAGGGCGCTTCCGGGGTTACCGCTCCCCGCCGCTGGCCAGCTCTACCAGCTCTTCTCAGCCCCGCTCCCCTGCCGCGGCAGGGACCCGTCGCTCCCGCCTCTTCAGGGCGCTTCTGGGGTTACCGCTCCCCCCCGCTGGCCAGCTCTGCCAGCTCTTCTCTGCCCGCCGCCGTCGTCCGCGCGCCCGGCACGCGGCCTTTTATCGCTGCTGGAGGCCCCGCCCCCGATGGCGGACCAATAGGAAAGCTCGGGGGGGTCACTTCCCCCCTCAGCGCCACTTTGCCACCTTGTCTCTAAGGCAGGGCGCGCAAGCCTTCCTCCTGCCGTCTCCTGATTGGCGGGGAGGGAAACGCCACCGCCAATCGGCGGGCGCCATCCGGCTCAAGACACCCAGCGCGCCGCCACGTGGGCCGTTCGGCGGGGACAGGCCTCGTGCCGGGCCCCTCGGGCGTGGAGGCAGGGCGACACCCGCGCGGGGCCTTGTCCCTGCAACAGGGCGGGCGGGGGGGGGCCTCGTAGCGCGGCGGCGGCGGCGGCGGCAGCGCGGGGCGGGGCGGGGCGGGGCGGGAGGAGCAGGCGAGACGAGCCCTCGTGCGGGCGGGATGGGTCGTGTGGAGACAGCAGGGCGTGGACTAGATGACCGCGCGCGAGACCCCTGCCCTTCAGCCCACCCCGGGAATGACGCGGGAGCGGGCTGAGGAAAGGACCGGGCTGTCCCCGAGGCGCTGGGATCTAGTCACGTTCCCGCCAACCGCCCGGCCTGGCCCCGCCCCTTCTCCTCAGCGCCGAAGGTGCGCGGGCGGGAAACGCAGCCTGAGCCCCCCCCCCCGCGGCGCCATGTTACCAGCGCCCGCTCTCCCCGCACTGCCACACTCCTTCCTCCACACCACCTCCCCCCGCTCCGGCCAGGGCCGGGCACACCACACCCAGCACCCGACCCTCACACATTTCCACACCCACTTCCTTCAGGAGCCCACAACGGCTCCACTTGCCACAGAAAAAAATCCGCTCAACATGACTGAGTCCCCGCCTCGCACACCTGGCCGCGAAAACACTCCCGAACAGCGCACGGTGCTGCGCGTGGAAAGAAGTCGCCACCTCACCACACGCTTTGTGTCTCACCACACCATTTTCCACAGAAGTGTCGCCATATCTCCACAGACTTGCACAAGGAGGTGTGGGGGGAAGCCATAATCCAGTTTCTCACAGAAATATCATACGTCCCCCCAAAAGTTGACAAATCACCACAAACAAATCACCACAGCGGTCCTCACAAAACCCTCGCCGCAGCCCCAGTCCCCGAAGCGTCACACCATCTTCCCACTGAGGACAGACTTTTTTGTGGGGATTTTTGTTGGTTAGAAATGGGGCAAGTTGCCAGGCCCCGGGCTTTTGTCTCCCCTCTGCCAGCAAGGGGGCAGGGAACATCTCCAGCCTCCAGCCGCGCGTCGCTGAGGGGCTGCCGTCCCCGAGACTCGGGCGAGGGGCACGCCTGTCCCGGAGCCGCGCGGCCCGCGATGGAGCCGAGGGCTGCGGGGCCAGGGCCGTTGTGAGCGGAGCCGAGCTGAAAGAGGCCTGAGGGCTCTTTTGGGGGAGAGCAGGCAGGCCGCGGGGCACAAGGAGCTGAGGGTTGGGACGGGACGGGGGGCATCGACAGAAGTGGGGGGTTTGTGCGAGGAGGGCAGGACTGGAGCAGTGCGGGCTGAGGCAGGAGTGAGGGGCACCACTGAAAAAATGAGGTCCCGAGGGTTGGGAGCGAGGGACACCGGTGAGATGGGGGGGGCTGTGGGCCGCGAGTGAGGGGCGCCACTGGAAAACACAGGGGCTGAAGCACAGATGGGCACTCCTGGCTTCTCCAGAGCGCAGGCTTTGAGACCAGACGTGTGAGTGTTTGCTGCCGAGCACTGCAACGCAGACGTCTATACACTATCTATCTATCTATCTATCTATCTATCTATCTATCTATCTATCTATCTATCTAAAGACACACTCTCTCTCTATACATACACACACACACGAACACTCTCTATATATATATGTACACACACACACTATACACACACACACTATATATATATTTATACAGATTATACAGACAGACATAAACACAAATAGATTTATGTAGCTGGAGATATTCAGAGCTGGAAATACTGACAGCTGGAGGTATTCAGAGCTCGAGATATTGAGGGAGGTAGATATATAGGAATGTAGATATAGGAACCTGCAGTTATACAGAACTTCAGATATTTAGACCTGGAGATATTAAGAGATACAGAGATTCAGAGCTGCAGATATATGGAGATGCAGCTATATGAAACTGGAGATAGTCACAGCTGGAGATATTCAGAGCTGGATATATGGAGAGCTGGAGATAGGTAGACATGGAGATATTCACAGGGGTAGACATATAGAGATGCAGAGAGATGAAGCTGGAGATCTTGATCTCTGGAGAGATGCAGAGCTCAAGATATTGAGAGCTGGAGATATTGAGAGCTGGAAGGATTTAGAACAGGAGATGTTGAGAGCTGGACATATTCAGAGACGTAGATATATAGAGATGTCGATATTTCAAGCTGGAGATATGCAGACCTGAAAATATACTGAGCTGCATATATATATATACAGGTCTTTATATATGAAGCTGGATCTATTCAGAGCTGGAGCTCTTCAGAGCTCCAGATATTGACACCTGGAGATATTCAGGAAGGTAGATATAGAGAGATGTAGATCGATGAAGCTGGAGATGTGCAGAGCTGGACATATATAGACAGGTAGATACATAAAGCTGGAGCCAGTCAGAGCTGGAGATCTTGATAGCTGGAGATATTTAGACCTTGAGATATGCAGAGCTGGAGATATTCAGAGAGGTAGATATAGAAATATGTCGAGGTATGAATCTGGAGATATGTAGAGCTGTAGAAATAGAGAGATGTAGAAATATGAAGCTGGAGATATTCAGAGCTGGACATATATAGAGATGTCGACATATGAAGCTGGAGTTATTCAAAGCTGGATATATTCAGCGAGGTACAGATACAGAGATGTAGATCTATAAAGCTGGAGATATGAAGAGGTGGATATATATAGACAGGTAGACATATAAAGCTGGAGATATTGACCGCTGCAGTTATTCAGAGCTGGACGTATACAGAGTTGGAGATATTCCGAGGTGAAGATATTAATAGCTGGAGATATTCAGAGGTGGAAATATTGATAGATGGAAATATTCAGAGCTGGAGATATTCAGAAGTGGAGACATTCAGAGAGGTAGATACATAGAGATGTAGATCTATGAAGCTAGATATCTACAGAGCTGAAGATATACTGACCTGGATATATATATATATATATATATATATATATACAGGTAGATATATGAATCTGGAGCTCTTCAAAGATTCATAGATTCATAGATGTTAGGGTCGGAAGGGACCTCAATAGATCATCGAGTCCGACCCCCTGAATAAGCAGGAAAGAGTGCTGGGTCTAGATGACCCCAGCTAGATACTCATCTAACATCCTCTTGAAGACCCCCAGGGTAGGGGAGAGCGCCGCCTCCCTTGGGAGCCCGTTCCAGACCTTGGCCACTCTAACCGTGAAGAAGTTCTTCCTAATGTCCAGTCTAAATCTGCTCTCTGCTAGCTTGTGGCCATTGTTTCTTGTAACCCCCGGGGGCACCTTGGTGAATAAATCCTCACCAATTCCCTTCTGTGCCCCCGTGATGAACTTATAGGCAGCCACAAGGTCGCCTCTCAACCTTCTCTTTCAAAGGCTGAAAAGGTCTAGTTTCTCTAGTCTCTCCTCGTAGGGCTTGGTCTGCAGGCCCTTAACCATACGAGTGGCCCTTCTCTGGACCCTCTCCAGGTTATCCGCATCCTTCTTGAAGTGCGGTGCCCAGAATTGCACGCAGTACTCCAACTGCGGTCTGACCAGCGCCCGATAGAGGGCAAGTATCACCTCCTTGGACCTATTCGTCATGCATCTGCTGATGCACGATAAAGTGCCATTGGCTTTTTTGATGGCTTCGTCACACGCCGGCTCATGTTCATCTTGGAATCCACTAGGACTCCAAGATCCCTTTCCACCTCTGTGCCACCCAGCAGGTCATTCCCTAGGCTGTAGGTGTGCTGGACATTTTTCCTCCCTAGGTGCAGCACTTTGCATTTCTCCTTGTTGAACTGCATTCTGTTGTTTTCTGCTCACTTGTCCAACCTATCCAGGTCTGTCTGCTATCAGGCTGTTCCCTGCCTTCCGGCATGTCCACTTCTTCCCATAGCTTTGTGTCATCTGCAGACTTGGACAGAGTACACTTCACTCCCTCGTCCAAGTCACTGATGAAGACATTAAAGAGTATCGGTCCAAGGACCGAGCCCTGCGGGACCCCACTGCCCACACACTTCCAGGTCGAAACCGACCCATCTACCACGACTCTCTGGGTGCGACCCTCCAGCCAATTCGCCACCCACCGGACTGTGTAGTCATCCCAGTCACAGCCTCTTAACTTGTTCACCAGTATGGGGTGGGATACCGTATCGAAGGCCTTCCTGAAGTCTAAGTATACGACATCCACCCCTCCTCCTGTGTCCAGGCGTTTCGTAACCTGGTCATAAAAAGAGACTAGATTGGTCAGGCACGATCTGCCCGCCACAAACCCGTGCTGGTTTCCCCTCAGCATAATTTGTCCTGCCGGGCTGTCACAAACGTGAGCCTTGATAATTTTTTCAAAGACTTTACCAAGGATGGAGGTGAGACTGACTGGCCTATAGTTGCCCAGGTCCTCCTTCCTCCCCTTTTTGAAAATGGGGACCACGTTGGCCCTTTTCCAGTCTTCTGGGACTTGGCCCGTGCACCACGAGCGTTCGAATATTCCCACCAGTGGCTCTGAAGTGATGTTGGCCAGTGCCTTCAGCACCCTCGGATGGAGCCCATCCGGGCCTGCCGACTTAAAAGCATCCAGTTCTTCCAAGTGCCTCTGCACCGTCTCAGGCTCTACGCACGGCAGTCTGGCGCCTTGCTGCTGCCTCTCTACAACCCCAGTGAGAGACTTGTCGTGCCCCTCGCTTAGGAACACTGAGGCAAAGAACTCGTTGAGGAGTTCAGCCTTGTCCCCCCTGTCTGTCACCAATTGCTTCTGCCCATTTAGCAGGGGTTCTATTCCTCCCTGGGCCTTCCTTTTACTCCCTATATATCTAAAAAACAATTCCTTGTTGTCTTTTACTTGGGTTGCCATCCTCAGCTCCATGGTAGCTTTGGCCCGTCTAAGTGCCTCCCTACAAGCACGAGCAGAGGAGGTATATTCGTCTTTGGTGATCTCTCCCTGTTTCCACTTTTTATGTGCTCCCCTTTTGGCCCTTAGGCTGCCCTGGATTTCTCTGGTCAGCCAGGGAAGCCTCCTGGCCCCTTTCCCTCTTTTGCCTCGCTCGGGGATCGTCTTGCTTTGCGCCCGAAGGATCGTTTCCTTAAGGCACAGCCACCCTTCTTGGGCTCCCATTCCTTTAAAACTCAAAAAGATGGAGATATGCAGAGAGGTAGATACAGAGAGATGCAGATATACGAAGCTGTAGATAAACACAGCTGAAGATATAGCGAGATGGATATATATACACAATATATATATATATATATATATATATATATATATATATATATATATATACACAGCCACACTACACACACACACACACACACACACACACTATATACACAAACACACACTCTCTCTATACACTCTCTCTCTCTCTCTCTCTCTCTCTCTCTCTCTCTCTCTCTCTATATATATACACACACACTATACATATACATACACACAGACACACAGATAGATTTATGTAGCTGGAGAAATTCAGAGCTGGACATACTGACAGCTGGAGGAATTCAGAGCTGGAGATATTCAGAGAGGTAGATACATAGACATGTAGCTATATGAAGCTAGATATATACAGAGCTGAAGATATACTGACCTGGACATATATATACAGGGAGATATATGAAGCTGGAGCTCTTCAAAGATGGAGATATGCAGAGAGGTAGATACATAGAGATGTAGATATATGAAGCTGTAGATAAACTAGGCTGAAGATATACTGAGCTGGATATATATATACGCAATATATATATATATACAAAAACACAATACACACACACACACACTATACACTATCTATCTATATATCTATCTAGCTATCTAAAGTCAAACTCTCTCTCTAAACACACACACACACACACTCTATATATGTACACACACACACACTATACACACACACACTATATATATACATATACACATATATACACACACTATATAAATATATACACACACACTGTACATACACACAGACACACATACACACGGATAGATTTATGTAGCTGGAGATATTCAGAGCTGGAAATACTGACAGCTGGAGAGATTCAGAGCTCGAGATAATGAGAGAGGTAGATATATAGGAATGTAGATATAGGAACCTGCAGTTATACAGAACTTCAGATATTTAGACCTGGAGATATTAAGAGATACAGAGATTCAGAGCTGCAGATATATGGAGATGCAGCTATATGAAACTGGAGATAGTCACAGCTGGAGATATTCAGAGCTGGATAGATGGAGAGCTGGAGATAGGTAGACATGGAGATATTCACAGGGGTAGACATATAGAGATGCAGAGAGATGAAGCTGGAGATCTTGATCTCTGGAGAGATGCAGAGCTCAAGATATTGAGAGCTGGAGATATTGAGAGCTGGAAGGATTTAGAAGAGGAGATATTCAGAGCTGGACATATTCAGAGAGGAGATCTATAGAGATGTCGATATTTCAAGCTGGAGATATGCAGAGCTGAAAATAGACAGATCGGGCTGGATATATATATACAGCTGGATATAGGAAGCTGGAGATATTCAGAGATGTAAATATAGAGAGAGGTAGATATATGAAACTGGAGATAGTCACAGCTGGAGAAATCCAGTGCTGGAGAGACACAGAGCGGTAGACATAGAGAGATTGACATATATGAAGCTGGAGACATACACAGCTGGAAATATAGAGATCTAGAAATCTATTGAGCTAGAGATGTTTAGAGCTGGTGTTATACAGAGCTGGAGGGATGCAGACCTGCACATACATGGAGCTGGAAATATAGAGACTTACATCTATTTAGAGCTGGACATATCTGGGGCTGGGGAGATATCTAGATGGACATAGCAGGATATGGAGATATAGCGAGGTAGACCTATTTACAGCTAGAGATAGAGCGAGCTGGAGACCTACAGAGATGGAGATATATGGAGCTGGATATACGTGGAGATGGAGATATACAGAGGGAGACAAATCTGGAGCAGGAGATATATGGAGATGCAGATATACAGAGCTGTGGATAGACAGACGGAGCTGGAGGTTGCAGAGAGGAAAGTGCTCAGCGCCTCAGCCAGGCACAGGGAGGGAGACTACAAAGTCTGTGACATGTGCGGCCCCAGTACCCTGCCAGCCCACGTGCAGCTCATTGTTTTGGGAGGGTGCTGCCAGCAGGAGAGGCGAGAGCTGGCAAGACTGGATGTGTTAGCGCTAGAGCAGGGCACGTGGTGATGTGCATCCAGGCACAAGCTCAGCGTCCGCTCAGCGTGTCAAAGCACAAACACGTACTCACCTGTCGCCCCTGGGGCCTTGGCTACTTCCAAGGGACGGCTGCAGGCCCCGCACACCCGTCCGACTGCCCAGAGTGACCCTTGCACACACGACACGACACGACACGTCCCGGGGGCCCTTCTGCCTCAAGTCCCACTCCTGTCACGCTGCGGCCCCTCGCTGAGACGCTGGCTCCAAGGACGGGGGCACGAGGAGGAGCCTGCCAGAAAGGGCACACCCTCCTTAGACACTTTCACGCGAGTGAAAACGCACGCACCGCTTACCGCACCGCACTGGAGGAAATGACGCCCGTGGGCCGGCCCAGCACATTCCCATGAAGAGTGTTGAAAGAAATCCCCACGCAAAATGACCAGTTTCCCACACAAAAGCCATCACGTGCCGTCAAGAAAGGTTTCCAAATGCCCACGCCATTTCCCTCACACACCAGAACTGCATAGGCCGACATTTCCCCAATCCCCACACTCTTTTCCACAGGTCCCACAACACGCCAGTCGCATACAAAAGTTCCTAAATCCCCCTACAATAGATATACAGATATACGGAGCGGTAAATATATAGAGATGTAGACATATGTATCTGGAGTTATATAAAGCTCAACATATGTAGAGATGTAGATATATGAAGCTGGAGCTATACAGGGCTGAAGATATACTGAGCTGCATATAGATATATAGAGGTCTATATATATGAAGCTGGATCTATCCAGAGCTAGAGATCTTCAGAGCTCCAGATATTGACACCTGGAGATATTCAGGAAGCTAGATATATAGAGATGTAGATCTAGGAAGCTGGAGATGTGCAGAGCTGGACATATATAGACAGGTAGATACAGAAAGCTGGAGCTATTCACAGCTGGAGATCTTGATAGCTGGAGATATTTAGACCTTATGATATGCAGAGCTGGAGATATTCAGAGAGGTAGATATAGAAATATGTCGAGGTATGAATCTGGAGATATGTAGAGCTGTAGAAATAGAGAGATGTAGATATATGAAGCTGGAGATATTCAGAGCTGGACATATATAGAGATGTAGGCCTATGACCCAGGCGATACCTAGATCTGGACATCTATAGAGATGTTGACATATGAAGCTGGAGTTATTCAAAGCTGGAGATATTCAGCGAGGTACAGATATAGAGATGGAGATCTATGAAGCTGGAGATATGAAAAGGTGGAAATATATAGACAGGTAGACATAGAAAGCTGGAGATATTGAGCGCTGCAGTTATTCAGAGCTGGACCTATACAGAGTTGGAGACATTCCGAGGTGAAGATATTAATAGCTGGAGATATTCAGAGGTGGAAATATTGATACATTGAGATATTCAGAGCTGGAGATATTCAGAGCTGGAGATATTCAGAGAGGTAGATACAGAGAGATGTAGATATATGAAGATAGATATATACAGAGCTGAAGATATAATGACCTGGGCACATATATACAGGTAGATATATGAAGCTGGAGCTCTTCAAAGATGGAGATATGCAGAGAGGTAGATACATAGAGATGTAGATATATGAAGCAGTAGATAAACACAGCTGAAGATATACCGAGCTGGATATAGATAGACAATATATATGTATATACAAACACAATACATACACACACACACACACACACACACACTATATACACACACACAATATATATATATATATATACACACACACAATCTCTATACACTATCTATGTATATATCTATCTATCTATCTATATAAAGACACTCTCTCTATATATATACACACACAAACACTCTCTATATATGTACACACACACTATAGACACACACACACTATATATACACACACATATCTAGAAACAAGATAGATAGATAGATAGATAGATAGATAGATAGATAGATAGATAGATAGATATACACACACTATACATACACACAGACACACATACACCGAGAGATTTATGTAGCTGGAGATATTCAGAGCTGGACATACTGACAGCTGGAGATATGCAGAGCTGGAGATATTCAGAGAGGTAGATATAGAAATATGTCGAGGTATGAAGCTGGAGATATTCAGAGCTGGACATATATAGAGATGTAGGCCTATGAATCAGGAGATACCAAGATCTGGACATCTATAGAGATGTCGAGTACGAAGCTGGAGTTATTCAAAGCTGGAGATATTCAGCAAGGTACAGATATAGAGATGGAGATCTATGAAGCTGGAGATATGAAGAGGTGGAAATATATAGACAGGTAGACATAGAAAGCTGGAGATATTGAGCGCTGCAGTTATTCAGAGCTGGACGTATACAGAGTTGGAGATATTCTGAGGTGAAGATATTAATAGCTGGAGATATTCACAGGTGGAACTATTGACAGATGGAAATATTTAGACCTGGAGATATTCAGAGCTGGAGATATTCAGAGAGGTAGATACATGAAGATAGATATATACAGAGCTGAAGATATAGTGACCTGGGCACATATATACAGGTAGATATATGAAGCTGGAGCTCTTCAAAGATGGAGATATGCAGAGAGGTAGATACATAGAGATGTAGATATATGAAGCGGTAGATAAACACAGCTGAAGATATACCGAGCTGGATATAGACAGACAATATATATGTATATACAAACACGATACACACACACACACACACACACACACTATATACACACACACAATATATATATATATATATACACACACACTCTCTATACACTATCTATGTATATATCTATCTATCTATCTATATAAAGACACTCTCTCTATATATATACACACAAACACTCTCTATATATGTACACACACACTATAGACACACACACACTCTACACACACACACTATATATACACACACATATCTAGAAACAAGATAGATAGATAGATAGATAGATAGATAGATAGATAGATAGATATACACACACTATACATACACACCGACACACATACACCAAGAGATTTATGTAGCTGGAGATATTCAGACCTGGACATACTAACAGCTGGAGATATGCAGAGCTGGAGATATTCAGAGAGGTAGATATAGAAATATGTCGAGGTATGAATCTGGAGATATGTAGAGCTGTAGAAATAGAGAGATGTAGATATATGAAGCTGGAGATATTCAGAGCTGGACATATATAGAGATGTAGGCCTATGACCCAGGCGATACCTAGATCTGGACATCTATAGAGATGTTGACATATGAAGCTGGAGTTATTCAAAGCTGGAGATATTCAGCAAGGTACAGATATAGAGATGGAGATCTATGAAGCTGGAGATATGAAGAGGTGGAAATATATAGACAGGTAGACATAGAAAGCTGGAGATATTGAGCGCTGCAGTTATTCAGAGCTGGACCTATACAGAGTTGGAGATATTCCGAGGTAAGATATTAATAGCTGGAGATATTCAGAGGTGGAAATATTGACAGATGGAAATATTTAGACCTGGAGATATTCAGAGCTGGAGATATTCAGAGAGGTAGATACATAGAGATGTAGATATATGAAGCTGTAGATAAACACAGCTGAAGATATACCGAGCTGGATATATATATACAATATATATGTAGATACAAACACAATACACACACACACACACTATATACACACACACAATATATATATATACACACACTCTCTATACACTATCTATCTATCTATCTATCTATCTATCTATCTATCTAAAGACACACTCTCTATACATACACACACACAAAAACACTCTCTCTCTATAGATGTACACACACACACTAAACACACACACACTATATATATATATACACATATCTACACACTATATATATATATATACACACACACACACACTATACATACACACAGACACAGAGATAGACAGATGTAGCTGGAGATATTCAGAGCTGGAAATACTGACAGCTGGAGAGATTCGGAGCTCGAGATATTGAGGGAGGTAGATATATAGGAATGTAGATATAGGAACCTGCAGTTATACAGAACTTCAGATATTTAGACCTGGAGATATTAAGAGATACAGAGATTCAGAGCTGCAGATATATGGAGATGCAGCTATATGAAACTGGAGATAGTCACAGCTGGAGATATTCAGAGCTGGATATATGGAGAGCTGGAGATAGGTAGACATGGAGATATTCACAGGGGTAGACATATAGAGATGCAGAGAGATGAAGCTGGAGATCTTGATCTCTGGAGAGATGCAGAGCTCAAGATATTGAGAGCTGGAGATATTGAGAGCTGGAAGGATTTAGAAGAGGAGATATTCAGAGCTGGACATATTCAAAGAGGAGATCTATAGAGATGTCGATATTTCAAGCTGGAGATATGCAGAGCTGAAAATAGATAGATCGGGCTGGATATATATATACAGCTGGATATAGGAAGCTGGAGATATTCAGAGATGTAAATATAGAGAGAGGTAGATATATGAAACTGGAGATAGTCACAGCTGGAGAAATCCAGTGCTGGAGAGACACAGAGCGGTAGACATAGAGAGATTGACATATATGAAGCTGGAGACATACACAGCTGGAAATATAGAGATCTAGAAATCTATTGAGCTAGAGATGTTTAGAGCTGGTGTTATACAGAGCTGGAGGGATGCAGACCTGCACATACATGGAGCTGGAAATATAGAGACTTACATCTATTTAGAGCTGGACATATCTGGGGCTGGGGAGATATCTAGATGGACATAGCAGGATATGGAGATATAGCGAGGTAGACCTATTTACAGCTAGAGATAGAGCGAGCTAGAGACCTACAGAGATGGAGATATATGGAACTGGATATACTTGGAGATGGAGATATACAGAGGGAGACAAATCTGGAGCAGGAGATATATGGAAATGCAGATATACAGAGCTGTGGATAGACAGACGGAGCTGGAGGTTGCAGAGAGGAAAGTGCTCAGCGCCTCAGCCAGGCACAGGGAGGGAGACTACAAAGTCTGTGGCATGTGCGGCCCCAGTACCCTGCCAGCCCACGTGCAGCTCATTGTTTTGGGAGGGTGCTGCCAGCAGCAGAGGCGAGAGCTGGCAAGACTGGATGTGTTAGCGCTAGAGCAGGGCACGTGGTGATGTGCATCCAGGCACAAGCTCAGCGTCCGCTCAGCGTGTCAAAGCACAAACACGTACTCACCTGTCGCCCCTGGGGCCTTGGCTACTTCCAAGGGACGGGTGCAGGCCCCGCACACCCGTCCGACTGCCCAGAGTGACCCTTGCACACACCACACGACACGACACGTCCCGGGGGCCCTTCTGCCCCAAGTCCCACTCCTGTCACGCTGCGGCCCCTCGCTGAGACGCTGGCTCCAAGGACGGGGGCACGAGGAGGAGCCTGCCAGAAAGGGCACACCCTCCTTAGACACTTTCACGCCAGTGAAAACGCACGCACCGCTTACCGCACCGCACTGGAGGAAATGACGCCCGTGGGCCGGCCCAGCACATTCCCATGAAGAGTGTTGAAAGAAATCCCCACGCAAAATGACCAGTTTCCCACACAAAAGCCATCACGTGCCGTCAAGAAAGGTTTCCAAATGCCCACGCCATTTCCCTCACACACCAGAACTGCATAGGCCGACATTTCCCCAATCCCCACACTCTTTTCCACAGGTCCCACAACACGCCAGTCGCATACAAAAGTTCCTAAATCCCCCTACAATAGATATACAGATATACGGAGCGGTAGATATAGAGAGATGTAGACATATGTATCTGGAGTTATATAAAGCTCAACATATGTAGAGATGTAGATATATGAAGCTGCAGCTATACAGGGCTGAAGATATACTGAGCTGCATATAGATATATAGAGGTCTATATATATGAAGCTGGATCTATCCAGAGCTAGAGATCTTCAGAGCTCCAGATATTGACACCTGGAGATTTTCAGGAAGGTAGATATATAGACATGTAGATCTAGGAAGCTGGAGATGTGCAGAGCTGGACATATATAGACAGGTAGATACAGAAAGCTGGAGCTATTCAGACCTGGAGATCTTGATAGCTGGAGATATTTAGACCTTATGATATGCAGAGCTGGAGATATTCAGAGAGGTAGATATAGAAATATGTCGAGGTATGAATCTGGAGATATGTAGAGCTGTAGAAATAGAGAGATGTAGATATATGAAGCTGGAGATATTCAGAGCTGGACATATATAGAGATGTAGGCCTATGACCCAGGCGATACCTAGAACTGGACATCTATAGAGATGTTGACATATGAAGCTGGAGTTATTCAAAGCTGGAGATATTCAGCGAGGTACAGATATAGAGATGGAGATCTATGAAGCTGGAGATATGAAAAGGTGGAAATATATAGACAGGTAGACATAGAAAGCTGGAGATATTGAGCGCTGCAGTTATTCAGAGCTGGACCTATACAGAGTTGGAGATATTCCGAGGTGAAGATATTAATAGCTGGAGATATTCAGAGGTGGAAATATTGATACATTGAGATATTCAGAGCTGGAGATATTCAGAGCTGGAGATATTCAGAGAGGTAGATACAGAGAGATGTAGATATATGAAGATAGATATATACAGAGCTGAAGATATAATGACCTGGGCACATATATACAGGTAGATATATGAAGCTGGAGCTCTTCAAAGATGGAGATATGCAGAGAGGTAGATACATAGAGATGTAGATATATGAAGCAGTAGATAAACACAGCTGAAGATATACCGAGCTGGATATAGATAGACAATATATATGTATATACAAACACAATACATACACACACACACACACACACACACACACTATATACACACACACAATATATATATATATATATACACACACACAATCTCTATACTCTATCTATGTATATATCTATCTATCTATCTATCTATCTATATAAAGACACTCTCTCTATATATATACACACACAAACACTCTCTATATATGTACACACACACTATAGACACACACACACTATATATACACACACATATCTAGAAACAAGATAGATAGATAGATAGATAGATAGATAGATAGATATACACACACTATACATACACACAGACAGACATACACCGAGAGATTTATGTAGCTGGAGATATTCAGAGCTGGACATACTGACAGCTGGAGATATGCAGAGCTGGAGATATTCAGAGAGGTAAATATAGAAATATGTAGAGGTATGAATCTGGAGATATGTAGAGCTGTAGAAATAGAGAGATGTAGATATATGAAGCTGGAGATATTCAGAGCTGGACATATATAGAGATGTAGGCCTATGAATCAGGAGATACCTAGATCTGGACATCTATACAGATGTTGACATACAAAGCTGGAGTTATTCAAAGCTGGATATATTCAGCAAGGTACAGATATAGAGATGGAGATCTATGAAGCTGGAGATATGAAGAAGTGGAAATATTTAGACATGTAGATAGAGAAAGCTGGAGATATTGAGCGCTGCAGTTATTCAGAGCTGGACGTATACAGAGTTGGAGACATTCCGAGGTGAAGATATTAATAGCTGGAGATATTCACAGGTGGAACTATTGACAGATGGAAATATTTAGACCTGGAGATATTCAGAGCTGGAGATATTCAGAGAGGTAGATACATAGAGATGTAGATTTATGAAGATAGATATATACAGAGCTGAAGATATAGTGACCTGGGCACATATATACAGGTAGATATATGTAGCTGGAGCTCTTCAAAGATGGAGATATGCAGAGAGGTAGATACATAGAGATGTAGATATATGAAGCGGTAGATAAACACAGCTGAAGATATACCGAGCTGGATATAGATAGACAATATGTATGTATATACAAACACAATACATACACACACACACACACACACACACTATATACACACACACAATATATATATATATACACACACACACTCTCTATACACTATCTATGTATATATCTATCTATATAAAGACACTCTCTCTATATATATACAAACACAAACACTCTCTATATTTGTACACACACACTATAGACACACACACACTATACACACACACACTACATATACACACACATATCTAGAAACAAGATAGATAGATAGATAGATAGATATATAGATAGATAGATATACACACACTATACATACACACAGACACACATACACCGAGAGATTTATGTAGCTGGAGATATTCAGAGCTGGACATACTGACAGCTGGAGATATGCAGAGCTGGAGATATTCAGAGAGGTAGATATAGAAATATGTCGAGGTATGAAGCTGGAGATATTCAGAGCTGGACATATATAGAGATGTAGGCCTATGAATCAGGAGATACCAAGATCTGGACATCTATAGAGATGTCGAGTACGAAGCTGGAGTTATTCAAAGCTGGAGATATTCAGCAAGGTACAGATATAGAGATGGAGATCTATGAAGCTGGAGATATGAAGAGGTGGAAATATATAGACAGGTAGACATAGAAAGCTGGAGATATTGAGCGCTGCAGTTATTCAGAGCTGGACGTATACAGAGTTGGAGATATTCTGAGGTGAAGATATTAATATCTGGAGATATTCACAGGTGGAACTATTGACAGATGGAAATATTTAGACCTGGAGATATTCAGAGCTGGAGATATTCAGAGAGGTAGATACATGAAGATAGATATATACAGAGCTGAAGATATAGTGACCTGGGCACATATATACAGGTAGATATATGAAGCTGGAGCTCTTCAAAGATGGAGATATGCAGAGAGGTAGATACATAGAGATGTAGATATATGAAGCGGTAGATAAACACAGCTGAAGATATACCGAGCTGGATATAGACAGACAATATATATGTATATACAAACACGATACACACACACACACACACACACACACTATATACACACACACAATATATATATATATATATACACACACACTCTCTATACACTATCTATGTATATATCTATCTATCTATCTATATAAAGACACTCTCTCTATATATATACACACAAACACTCTCTATATATGTACACACACACTATAGACACACACACACTCTACACACACACACTATATATACACACACATATCTAGAAACAAGATAGATAGATAGATAGATAGATAGATAGATAGATAGATAGATATACACACACTATACATACACACCGACACACATACACCAAGAGATTTATGTAGCTGGAGATATTCAGACCTGGACATACTAACAGCTGGAGATATGCAGAGCTGGAGATATTCAGAGAGGTAGATATAGAAATATGTCGAGGTATGAATCTGGAGATATGTAGAGCTGTAGAAATAGAGAGATGTAGATATATGAAGCTGGAGATATTCAGAGCTGGACATATATAGAGATGTAGGCCTATGACCCAGGCGATACCTAGATCTGGACATCTATAGAGATGTTGACATATGAAGCTGGAGTTATTCAAAGCTGGAGATATTCAGCGAGGTACAGATATAGAGATGGAGATCTATGAAGCTGGAGATATGAAGAGGTGGAAATGTATAGACAGGTAGACATAGAAAGCTGGAGATATTGAGTGCTGCAGTTATTCAGAGCTGGACCTATACAGAGTTGGAGATATTCCGAGGTGAAGATATTAATAGCTGGAGATATTCAGAGGTGGAAATATTGACAGATGGAAATATTTAGACCTGGAGATATTCAGAGCTGGAGATATTCAGAGAGGTAGATACATAGAGATGTAGATATATGAAGCTGTAGATAAACACAGCTGAAGATATACCGAGCTGGATATATATATACAATATATATGTAGATACAAACACAATACACACACACACACACACACTATATACACACACACAATATATATATATACACACACTATCTATCTATCTATCTATATAAAGACACTCTCTATACATACACACACACAAAAACACTCTCTCTCTCTATATATGTACACACACACACTAAACACACACACACACTATATATATATATATATATATATATAAACATATCTACACACTATATATATATATATATATATATATATATATATATATATATATACACACACACACACACACACTATACATACACACAGACACAGAGATAGACAGATGTAGCTGGAGATATTCAGAGCTGGAAATACTGACAGCTGGAGAGATTCGGAGCTCGAGATATTGAGGGAGGTAGATATATAGGAATGTAGATATAGGAACCTGCAGTTATACAGAACTTCAGATATTTAGACCTGGAGATATTAAGAGATACAGAGATTCAGAGCTGCAGATATATGGAGATGCAGCTATATGAAACTGGAGATAGTCACAGCTGGAGATATTCAGAGCTGGATATATGGAGAGCTGGAGATAGGTAGACATGGAGATATTCACAGGGGTAGACATATAGAGATGCAGAGAGATGAAGCTGGAGATCTTGATCTCTGAAGAGATGCAGAGCTCAAGATATTGAGAGCTGGAGATATTGAGAGCTGGAAGGATTTAGAAGAGGAGATATTCAGAGCTGGACATATTCAAAGAGGAGATCTATAGAGATGTCGATATTTCAAGCTGGAGATATGCAGAGCTGAAAATAGACAGATCGGGCTGGATATATATATACAGCTGGATATAGGAAGCTGGAGATATTCAGAGATGTAAATATAGAGAGAGGTAGATATATGAAACTGGAGATAGTCACAGCTGGAGAAATCCAGTGCTGGAGAGACACAGAGCGGTAGACATAGAGAGATTGACATATATGAAGCTGGAGACATACACAGCTGGAAATATAGAGATCTAGAAATCTATTGAGCTAGAGATGTTTAGAGCTGGTGTTATACAGAGCTGGAGGGATGCAGACCTGCACATACATGGAGCTGGAAATATAGAGACTTACATCTATTTAGAGCTGGACATATCTGGGGCTGGGGAGATATCTAGATGGACATAGCAGGATATGGAGATATAGCGAGGTAGACCTATTTACAGCTAGAGATAGAGCGAGCTAGAGACCTACAGAGATGGAGATATATGGAACTGGATATACTTGGAGATGGAGATATACAGAGGGAGACAAATCTGGAGCAGGAGATATATGGAAATGCAGATATACAGAGCTGTGGATAGACAGACGGAGCTGGAGGTTGCAGAGAGGAAAGTGCTCAGCGCCTCAGCCAGGCACAGGGAGGGAGACTACAAAGTCTGTGGCATGTGCGGCCCCAGTACCCTGCCAGCCCACGTGCAGCTCATTGTTTTGGGAGGGTGCTGCCAGCAGCAGAGGCAAGAGCTGGCAAGACTGGATGTGTTAGCGCTAGAGCAGGGCACGTGGTGATGTGCATCCAGGCACAAGCTCAGCGTCCGCTCAGCGTGTCAAAGCACAAACACGTACTCACCTGTCGCCCCTGGGGCCTTGGCTACTTCCAAGGGACGGGTGCAGGCCCCGCACACCCGTCCGACTGCCCAGAGTGACCCTTGCACACACCACACGACACAACACGTCCCGGGGGCCCTTCTGCCCCAAGTCCCACTCCTGTCACGCTGCGGCCCCTCGCTGAGACGCTGGCTCCAAGGACGGGGGCACGAGGAGGAGCCTGCCAGAAAGGGCACACCCTCCTTAGACACTTTCACGCCAGTGAAAACGCACGCACCGCTTACCGCACCGCACTGGAGGAAATGACGCCCGTGGGCCGGCCCAGCACATTCCCATGAAGAGTGTTGAAAGAAATCCCCACGCAAAATGACCAGTTTCCCACACAAAAGCCATCACGTGCCGTCAAGAAAGGTTTCCAAATGCCCACGCCATTTCCCTCACACACCAGAACTGCATAGGCCGACATTTCCCCAATCCCCACACTCTTTTCCACAGGTCCCACAACACGCCAGTCGCATACAAAAGTTCCTAAATCCCCCTACAATAGATATACAGATATACGGAGCGGTAGATATATAGAGATGTAGACATATGTATCTGGAGTTATATAAAGCTCAACATATGTAGAGATGTAGATATATGAAGCTGCAGCTATACAGGGCTGAAGATATACTGAGCTGCATATAGATATATAGAGGTCTATATATATGAAGCTGGATCTATCCAGAGCTAGAGATCTTCAGAGCTCCAGATATTGACACCTGGAGATATTCAGGAAGCTAGATATATAGAGATGTAGATCTAGGAAGCTGGAGATGTGCAGAGCTGGACATATATAGACAGGTAGATACAGAAAGCTGGAGCTATTCACAGCTGGAGATCTTGATAGCTGGAGATATTTAGACCTTATGATATGCAGAGCTGGAGATATTCAGAGAGGTAGATATAGAAATATGTCGAGGTATGAATCTGGAGATATGTAGAGCTGTAGAAAGAGAGAGATGTAGATATATGAAGCTGGAGATATTCAGAGCTGGACATATATAGAGATGTAGGCCTATGAATCAGGAGATACCTAGATCTGGACATCTATAGAGATGTCGAGTACGAAGCTGGAGTTATTCAAAGCTGGAGATATTCAGCAAGGTACAGATATAGAGATGGAGATCTATGAAGCTGGAGATATGAAGAGGTGGAAATATATAGACAGGTAGACATAGAAAGCTGGAGATATTGAGCGCTGCAGTTATTCAGAGCTGGACCTATACAGAGTTGGAGATATTCCGAGGTAAGATATTAATAGCTGGAGATATTCAGAGGTGGAAATATTGACAGATGGAAATATTTAGACCTGGAGATATTCAGAGCTGGAGATATTCAGAGAGGTAGATACATAGAGATGTAGATATATGAAGCTGTAGATAAACACAGCTGAAGATATACCGAGCTGGATATATATATACAATATATATGTAGATACAAACACAATACACACACACACACACTATATACACACACACAATATATATATATACACACACTCTCTATACACTATCTATCTATCTATCTATCTATCTATCTATCTATCTAAAGACACACTCTCTATACATACACACACACAAAAACACTCTCTCTCTATAGATGTACACACACACACTAAACACACACACACTATATATATATATACACATATCTACACACTATATATATATATATACACACACACACACACTATACATACACACAGACACACAGATAGACAGATGTAGCTGGAGATATTCAGAGCTGGAAATACTGACAGCTGGAGAGATTCGGAGCTCGAGATATTGAGGGAGGTAGATATATAGAAATGTAGATATAGGAACCTGCAGTTATACAGAACTTCAGATATTTAGACCTGGAGATATTAAGAGATACAGAGATTCAGAGCTGCAGATATATGGAGATGCAGCTATATGAAACTGGAGATAGTCACAGCTGGAGATATTCAGAGCTGGATATATGGAGAGCTGGAGATAGGTAGACATGGAGATATTCACAGGGGTAGACATATAGAGATGCAGAGAGATGAAGCTGGAGATCTTGATCTCTGGAGAGATGCAGAGCTCAAGATATTGAGAGCTGGAGATATTGAGAGCTGGAAGGATTTAGAAGAGGAGATATTCAGAGCTGGACATATTCAGAGGAGATCTATAGAGATGTCGATATTTCAAGCTGGAGATATGCAGAGCTGAAAATAGACAGATCGGGCTGGATATATATATACAGCTGGATATAGGAAGCTGGAGATATTCAGAGATGTAAATATAGAGAGAGGTAGATATATGAAACTGGAGATAGTCACAGCTGGAGAAATCCAGTGCTGGAGAGACACAGAGCGGTAGACATAGAGAGATTGACATATATGAAGCTGGAGACATACACAGCTGGAAATATAGAGATCTAGAAATCTATTGAGCTAGAGATGTTTAGAGCTGGTGTTATACAGAGCTGGAGGGATGCAGACCTGCACATACATGGAGCTGGAAATATAGAGACTTACATCTATTTAGAGCTGGACATATCTGGGGCTGGGGAGATATCTAGATGGACATAGCAGGATATGGAGATATAGCGAGGTAGACCTATTTACAGCTAGAGATAGAGCGAGCTGGAGACCTACAGAGATGGAGATATATGGAGCTGGATATACGTGGAGATGGAGATATACAGAGGGAGACAAATCTGGAGCAGGAGATATTTGGAGATGCAGATATACAGAGCTGTGGATAGACAGACGGAGCTGGAGGTTGCAGAGAGGAAAGTGCTCAGCGCCTCAGCCAGGCACAGGGAGGGAGACTACAAAGTCTGTGGCATGTGCGGCCCCAGTACCCTGCCAGCCCACGTGCAGCTCATTGTTTTGGGAGGGTGCTGCCAGCAGGAGAGGCGAGAGCTGGCAAGACTGGATGTGTTAGCGCTAGAGCAGGGCACGTGGTGATGTGCATCCAGGCACAAGCTCAGCGTCCGCTCAGCGTGTCAAAGCACAAACACGTACTCACCTGTCGCCCCTGGGGCCTTGGCTACTTCCAAGGGACGGCTGCAGGCCCCGCACACCCGTCCGACTGCCCAGAGTGACCCTTGCACACACGACATGACACGACACGTCCCGGGGGCCCTTCTGCCTCAAATCCCACTCCTGTCACGCTGCGGCCCCTCGCTGAGACGCTGGCTCCAAGGACGGGGGCACGAGGAGGAGCCTGCCAGAAAGGGCACACCCTCCTTAGACACTTTCACGCCAGTGAAAACGCACGCACCGCTTACCGCACCGCACTGGAGGAAATGACGCCCGTGGGCCGGCCCAGCACATTCCCATGAAGAGTGTTGAAAGAAATCCCCACGCAAAATGACCAGTTTCCCACACAAAAGCCATCACGTGCCGTCAAGAAAGGTTTCCAAATGCCCACGCCATTTCCCTCACACACCAGAACTGCATAGGCCGACATTTCCCCAATCCCCACACTCTTTTCCACAGGTCCCACAACACGCCAGTCGCATACAAAAGTTCCTAAATCCCCCTACAATAGATATACAGATATACGGAGCGGTAGATATAGAGAGATGTAGACATATGTATCTGGAGTTATATAAAGCTCAACATATGTAGAGATGTAGATATATGAAGCTGCAGCTATACAGGGCTGAAGATATACTGAGCTGCATATAGATATATAGAGGTCTATATATATGAAGCTGGATCTATCCAGAGCTAGAGATCTTCAGAGCTCCAGATATTGACACCTGGAGATTTTCAGGAAGGTAGATATATAGACATGTAGATCTAGGAAGCTGGAGATGTGCAGAGCTGGACATATATAGACAGGTAGATACAGAAAGCTGGAGCTATTCAGACCTGGAGATCTTGATAGCTGGAGATATTTAGACCTTATGATATGCAGAGCTGGAGATATTCAGAGAGGTAGATATAGAAATATGTCGAGGTATGAATCTGGAGATATGTAGAGCTGTAGAAATAGAGAGATGTAGATATATGAAGCTGGAGATATTCAGAGCTGGACATATATAGAGATGTAGGCCTATGACCCAGGCGATACCTAGATCTGGACATCTATAGAGATGTTGACATATGAAGCTGGAGTTATTCAAAGCTGGAGATATTCAGCGAGGTACAGATATAGAGATGGAGATCTATGAAGCTGGAGATATGAAAAGGTGGAAATATATAGACAGGTAGACATAGAAAGCTGGAGATATTGAGCGCTGCAGTTATTCAGAGCTGGACGTATACAGAGTTGGAGACATTCCGAGGTGAAGATATTAATAGCTGGAGATATTCACAGGTGGAACTATTGACAGATGGAAATATTTAGACCTGGAGATATTCAGAGCTGGAGATATTCAGAGAGGTAGATACATAGAGATGTAGATATATGAAGATAGATATATACAGAGCTGAAGATATAGTGACCTGGGCACATATATACAGGTAGATATATGAAGCTGGAGCTCTTCAAAGATGGAGATATGCAGAGAGCTAGATACATAGAGATGTAGATATATGAAGCGGTAGATAAACACAGGTGAAGATATACCGAGCTGGATATAGATAGACAATATATATGTATATACAAACACAATACACACACACACACACACACTATATACACACACACAATATATATATATATACACACACACACTCTCTATACACTATCTATGTATATATCTATATATCTATCTATATAAAGACACTCTCTCTATATATATACACACACAAACACTCTCTATATATGTACACACACACTATAGACACACACACACTATACACACACACACTATATATACACACACATATCTAGAAACAAGATAGATAGATAGATAGATAGATAGATAGATAGATAGATAGATAGATAGATATACACACACTATACATACACACAGACACACATACACCGAGAGATTTATGTAGCTGGAGATATTCAGAGCTGGACATACTGACAGCTGGAGATATGCAGAGCTGGAGATATTCAGAGAGGTAGATATAGAAATATGTAGAGGTATGAATCTGGAGATATGTAGAGCTGTAGAAATAGAGAGATGTAGATATATGAAGCTGGAGATATTCAGAGCTGGACATATATAGAGATGTAGGCCTATGAATCAGGAGATACCTAGATCTGGACATCTATAGAGATGTCGAGTACGAAGCTGGAGTTATTCAAAGCTGGAGATATTCAGCAAGGTACAGATATAGAGATGGAGATCTATGAAGCTGGAGATATGAAGAGGTGGAAATATATAGACAGGTAGACATAGAAAGCTGGAGATATTGAGCGCTGCAGTTATTCAGAGCTGGAGCTATACAGAATTGGAGATATTCCGAGGTGAAGATATTAATAGCTGGAGATATTCAGAGGTGGAAATATTGATAGATTGAGATATTCAGAGCTGGAGATATTCAGAGCTGGAGATATTCAGAGAGGTAGATACAGAGAGATGTAGATATATGAAGATAGATATATACAGAGCTGAAGATATTGTGACCTGGGCACATATATACAGGTAGATATATGAAGCTGGAGCTCTTCAAAGATGGAGATATGCAGAGAGGTAGATACATAGAGATGTAGAT